>NC_056749.1:533172976-533472976 GCF_019279795.1 Protopterus annectens | reverse complement strand
AAAATGGGAAGCCATTTCACTGTACGATCCCTTAGTACTCCAATTATAATTTTATCAAGTTCAACTGGAGGATATTCTGGATTTAAAAATAGTTGTTTAATAAATTATACCTCTTGGACAAAATGCGCATTGTCGCTTACTAGGCGACTAGTTCAAATTAACTGCCTTCTAAAAATTATTTAATTTCATAAATTCAGGATGAAAACTATGATAGTGCAAGTAATTATTTCTGAATGTATTTTTTATAAAAACAGAACAAGTACATTTTTGTTCTAATACATCCATTGTTAACATTACAT
This sequence comes from Protopterus annectens, assembly GCF_019279795.1. Classification (NCBI taxonomy): domain Eukaryota; kingdom Metazoa; phylum Chordata; order Ceratodontiformes; family Protopteridae; genus Protopterus; species Protopterus annectens. The sequence goes on along the minus strand of NC_056749.1, from coordinate 533,472,677 downwards.
CTAAAAAGTTGATTTCAGTACCTTTCCCAGTTAATATAAATTTTAAGAGATGCTGTCATTGATTTTGTCAAGGAAATTAACAAGAATGTCATCCCTACTAGTCCAGATAAAAAATAAATCATCACTATATCCTTTATAAAAACTGACAAAATGAAAAAGAGGTTAATTCACAAAAAATGTTTCTTCCCACCAACAGAGGACAAGGTTTGCAAAAGTGGGGTTGACCATTGTGATACCCATAATTTGTTGAAAAATATGGTGATCAAATACAAAAAAAAATATTATTAAGAACCATATTAAGCAAACAACTTATAACTTTAATGGAAGCAGAATCAAACTTACAAATATTTTCCAAATAAAACTCAACAAATTGTACCCCTTTGGTTTGTAGAATATTGGTAAATAAGGAAGCAATATCAAATGTGGCCATCATAGTTTCTTGCCCGTACAACTTATATTCACACAGGCTATCCAAAAAAGCCCAGGAATCGTTCAGATAAAATTTAATTTTTTGTACACATACACACACACACACACACACACACACACACACACACACAAAATATATAAAGAGGTACAAAGATCAGTGCACACGCCCTATTACAATAAAGCAATCCAAGTCCAAAAAATCCAGCACTCAATTAAATAGATTAATAACACAGTATTTAATAGGCATACAAAAATGGTTTCTCATCAGCGTCATCAGTGCAAGTCTAATAAAAGGTTTTATAAGCTAGCACTTAAGTAATGTGAACAAATCATGTGACTAGTTTCAATCTGAAAATCATATGCGCAGCCATAGCCACTAAAAATACATGTTTAACTTATTAAAATAACTGAAATTATTTATAATCAGCTTATATTACATTCTAATAATAATCCTCTAACTTGGGCAAAACATGTATATTGCAATGTGTTATATACCTGAATTTAAAAAACACATTTTAGAATATTTCACAAAAAATAGTTATATTCCTATAATACCATCACCATCTAGTGACAATCAGTGAAACAAATCCAAAAGTAAAAATCAAAAAACACTGATTCTTCTTTGGTTTATGTATAGATCCCAGGTTAATTATCCACTGCCTTTCTTTCTTTGTAATTTAACATCAGATGCTTCCTTTGCATAGTTAAATGTTCTCTGAATCCTAGAAAAGTGATTAATGCTAATTGGTGTTTTAAAGTATGTTTATACAATCTCCTGTAGACCATTTTGCATTTTATACCACTTAAGTACACGGCAATTCACTTCTTCCATTCCCTTGAAGTTTCCCCCAAATAAGAAGCACTACATGAACAAATCATCATGTAGATCACCCAGTCTGTAATAAAGTCCCAAACTGTATATGTTCTATGCATATTAATCAAAGCAAAATTTTTAAATTTGCAGATATGTTTACAATAAATGCTGCAAGTTTTTTATATTCATTTCAGAGTTTTTGACAGAAATTATCATAGCCTTATGTGCAGTAAATGGTTAAAGGTTAGTGGCAGATCCATGCTTCTATGAGTCCTAAATGTTATGGATACAGAGGAGTCTGGATTTACCACTAACCTATAGTCATTTAATTTTCTTTGATAGTGTATACATTGACATTCCCTTTCACCTGATAGCAAGATGAAATAGCAAATTTTGCTTAAAACCTTTCATAGTAGTTAAGAAGATAGTGTTATGTGAGGAATGCAGTATCACCACAGGAAGAGTGTACTCCATATAGGGGATAGGACCTTTCTGGTAGATAGCTGAGCAATATATAACAAAGTTTAAGCTAACTAAGCATGTTAGAGACAGTGGTTTTGGAACTTTAAAAGGTGTGATTGAATCATGCGCATGGATATTTATGCTGCAGAACCTGTATAACAGAGCTATTAAGCTGGTTGCGTATCTTAGTAGGACTGCCATGTCTCAGCTTTTGGAAGGTTTTACCTTTGGATTTCTTTCTAACAATAGTACATTTATTCCAAATCAACCAGTGTTGAAAAGAAGAAAGGTCCTTTTGTAAATCCTTCTGTATCACAGAAGTTGTTTTACTTGACTTCAGAAGATGGAAATCATTAGCTCACAATATTTTGTTAAGCCTAGAGAGGGAATTAGGACGATCATTAAGAAATTGAGAAAATAAAATAAGCTCTAGGAGTGACCCTTGAGAAACCCCTGCTTTTATAAATGTGTATTTGTTGTATAAGTTGCTGAGATGACTGTAAATATTTTGTTTAGTAGCTATGAAGCCTCTTCAAAACTCCATCACTGAAGTTCACCCTGGAAAGTTTAGCTAAAAACATAAAATGATCAACAGATTCAAAAGCTACAGTCATATCTATTGAAATAGCACTTATTGGAAGCTGCTTGCCCATGTCAGTGTAGATGGGATCAGTGAGTAAGTAGGTAGCATTTATTGTCCTGAAACATGTTCTTGTTGTATATCAGTCAAGGATATGTTCCGTGACTTTGGTTTAGAAAATTATTTCATGGATCTTGGATAATGCATAGTGGCAATAGAGTGAAAGTCTTGTGAAGATGTTGGAGAAGAGAGTTTAGGAAGTGGGAAGCTACTAGTTTGTTTCAGAGGACATGATACTTGTGTTTTTTAAAACACCTTTATTGAATTACCACTTGTGACATAGGCAAACTTATATTTATATAAAATAATCAAACCATATTTGCAAGTTCACATCTATAAAAATTATACATAACATAAATTGTTATATACCTTATAATCTAAGCAATCGTACATAAATTACTCAATTCCTACCCCCTCTTAAACCTCATTCTACCTCCAAAACATTTTTGTGCATGTATTGTTCCCACAGTTTCCATTTTCCCTATGTAATTTACTCCTACCCTTTTCTAAAGATCCCGTGGCCTGTTCTTTTATCTTTGTTACAATATTCGCTACTTTAAGTATAATTGGTTTAGATTCTGATTTTGATTTTCTACTAATTGCTTTTTGACAGCCACCAGAATTAAACTTAACAAGCACTTACTGTGTCTGTGCAATTCAGATCATGTATCCCAGCTCAGAAAATATTGTTTCCTTAGTTAAACTTATTTGCTTGCCCGGTATTTCTGATAGAGTACTCTGTAGGTAATTTTTAAAGTCAGCCAACTCATTACACTCCTAAAACCTATGTTCCCAGTTATCTCTTTCTTCCCTGTCACACTTCCAACATTTGCCATCTACCTGAGGAGTCTTATTGGATATAAAGGTATCTATGAAAACACTTACAGGCAAAAATCCTTAGTCTTCTAGGTTCTGTTGCATATTTAGGAGCCATACATATATCCTCCCATTGTTTCTTTGTGAATTTCTTATCTAATATCTATTTTCAGTCTTTTCTGATCTCTTTTGATTAATTTCTGTAGTTATTGTGCAATATTTTATATGCAGTACTAATTATCCCTTTTTTAACAGCAGCTTCTGTTCTAGATTCAACTAAAAACTCAACCAGTGCAGGTCTTTTATTTAGGATTCCTCTATCCATTTCTCTTTGTCTATACTGTAATGTCAGTCGGTGATAGCAGAAGCAATCACTAGCCTGCAATCTAAATGTCTTCTTGGTCTCTTTCCATTGTATTCCTTTCCCATCTCTAATTATTTGTTCCCAGTAACTTGATTCCTTTGCCATCTTCCTCCAGTAAATGCTACCCCTGTTTGTCTATTCTGTGTACCCTTATTCATAGTCATCCTTATTGGCATAATCTCCTTTCTCCATCCCCTTGTTAGCTTAGTTTTTAGTATACTTTCTTCTACTTTATGAATATGATATTCTGTATGACTGTTGCTACGGTCCTTATGGATCTGCATCCAAAATCCAGTTCTTTCCTTATTTCTTGAATTATCTCCCTGCTTCATCATCATTCCTTTCCACTTTGAATTATAGCTTTCTGCTTGTGTTATTTGTAAGGGCATTAACTGGTGTAACTCTAAAGTATCCCTTCAAATCAGGTAATCCTGAACTTCTTTATTCTTTTGAGAGGATCAGCTTATTCCACTTGACTCTTCCCCTCTTCCCCTCCCAAATAAAATACTTCAACCTTTATTACCTACTGCCTACAACTTCTCCTCTGGTTAATAAAAATATGCTTGACCTGTAAATAAAGCTAAAATGACTAAAAACATTTTACTGCTTGTATCTTGCTATCTATATACATAGGTAAAAGGTTTCTAAATTTTGTTTTATCTTTTGTTTACTCTCTTCCCATATATCCTTAGATGCCATAACCAAATCCCTTTTAATACATATCCCTACATACTTCATTGTATCATGACCCCATCTATATGGGTATTGCTGTAGGTAAATAGTTTATAGCTATAGCCTTTGTTTCATGTGTGGGTAAATAGTTTATAGCTATAGCCTTTGTTTCATCTTCATTCATTTTTATATCCTCCAAAAAAACCGGAACTGTCTCTGAATATTCCAGAACACTGAGATGTGCTTTTCTGGTTCCATCAGGTACATAGTAATATCTGCAAATAAAGCCAACTTTTCTTGAACACCGTACCAATAATATTCTGCAATTTCTGAGTCCCTAATTTTCTTTGCCATTGGGTCTAAATCTAATGCAAATAACAAAGGGAAAGAGGACAACCTTGCCTGTTTCCTCTAACAAAGAGGAACCTTCCCACTTTGATTTTTGCATCCTATCCCCCATATATCCTTTTAATTAACCTTATTATTGTATCAGGAAAAGCAAATATGTCCATTGCCCTACTCATAAAATCCCACTTTACCGTGTTGAAAGCTTTCTAGAGCATGATACTTGTTGAAGGAGACAGGTTGCAAATATACACAAGGGATCTCAAAAAACAAAGAACAGTCATGTTAAAGAAAACTGGATATAAAAGGAAGATTAGGGGTCAAAGGGTTTTGGAGTTTTTCTAGAAAATTGTAGCATTTCTTTAATGTGAAATGTCAGAAACTGAAGATGTAGAAATGAATGAGTTGGCCCAGTGCTGAGATAGGTGTTGGTAAGTTTGTGTGTGTGGTGGTGGGGTGGGATCACTGGATGAATTGTGGTCCTTAAAGAGGTTGATAAATGAACTCTTTAGATCAGACATCTGTTTGGGGGGGGGGGGGGGGGCATAGTCAAATCTGTAAAGACTTCCAGAATTTTTTTGTTTGACTGGCAACAGGCATGTGTCATTGAACAATATTGAATTTTGTCTCCAGTGAGATGAGAAGCTTTAATAAAGTGTGCTAATTATGTGTGATCCTCCTACACCAAAACAGGCGTGGTCTCTTTCCGTAAGATAGGCTTTATTAATAAAAGTAATCCAGGAGTATTTTGTATAACTGATGTCCAAGTCTTTTAGGGAAACAGCCTTCTTGAGCAGAAATAAGATGGTTCAAGAAGTAGTCCAAGGTGATGTTGGGGGTCTTTTTCGTTATACAGGGCTCCTATATATGCAGTCTAATTACTGGCTGACTTTCTTATTTTCAGTAATAAATCTGGTAGTGTATGCAGATGGCAGTTAGGAACATTTAAATAACTAGTAGAAAATAAGACACTAGTCACTGAAAAATTTGGGAGAATGAACAAAACCCTACAACTGTGTGTGTGATTTTGCTGCGAACAGCATCCAGTAAGTGTCATTACTAGTAGTGGATCTGGTATGCTTTTTGACAAGCTATACGAGACAAAGAAAGGAGACAAGTCTCTTTATTTGTGAATTAAAAGGCTGAAACCATGTTTATTTTTGAAAAGTAAAAGAAAACCACCATCTATCCTGGGACTATTGATTGAGAAGAGAAAATGGTTGTCACAAATGAAGGACAGATGGACAACATTTTCTTAGCCATGTCCCATTGATGGCAAGTATATCTAGGTTTTTCTGAGATGATTCAGGTCTCAGATAAGTGCCATTTGTTATTAATACTGACTACTTTAAAGAATCCATTTTTAAGTACTTAAAATGAAACAAAGGGGTTGGGAGTATGGCACTGGGACAAGGTTTAAGGTTAATATCACTAGGAATGAGTAGCTTTAAGATTAGGAGGTAAATAAAACTTTTTATAACTCCTTCAAGGGTAGACTCCTTTCAAAATCCAAAAAGGCCACCAGTAATATGAAGTAATAATATAATCGCAGTTGAAATTGTTGATAGAATTATCTAATTTGGGCCTACAGAACATGTTGCCTGAAGGGTCGGTTATAACATAGTCATGGAGCCAGGAAGGTAAGAACAGTAGGCATAATGACAGGTTATTCCTATTTATTATGAAGTGCAGGGACATAGACAAAGAAGCAGAATTAGACTTCATCACTAAGCCTTGTTAAGATGAGAAAGGTAGCTTGCAATTTAATTAAAAGACATTAAAAATGCAAAATGCATATATGTTACAGAAGAAAATTAAAATTAGAGAAAACACAGAATATAGTGATGATAAAAATAAGGCAAGTAAATACTACTGATTGTAATAGAAAAAAGGAGGGTACAATCCAGAGTAAGTGATGGAACAACCCATATTTAATTGCATAAAGGGTGAATGTATATGGGATGAAAAAAATGATGATGCACCAGGTCCTTTCTGGGGAATGGATTGGCCTGAAGATGGGCAGATAAACACATTTAACCTGCAGAAAGAGGTGCAGCAGTGGGGTTTCTGTGGTGAAACACTTACAGAAAGCTCTTTAAAGGCAAGCTTATTATATCACAATGAGCATCACTTAGTTGGAATCTCGGGGGACATGAATACACTTGAGAAAAAAGTTATTGAAATCGGAGGAAATATTGTTCATGCTTCCACTTTTAAGTCGTCACAGTCTGACACAGAAACTGTATAAAACCTAATTGATCACTATCTGGCAGACTAGTCTTGCAAGTCAGTTAGTAACAGACTTTAAAGCATAGCAAAATTTGTCAACCAAAAATAATTAAGTAGTTAAACTAACAGTTGAACATCAGCAATCTTTAGGGTAAACAGCAGCTGTTGCACCCAGGAAGGAAAGGTATGATTATATGCAGCATATAGCAGTAAAATAATTGGACAGTCTGTCAAAAAATAATAAACATCTTCATTGAGAGGGGTGTACTTGATGAATACTTGATCTTCTGTTATCTTATTCATATTTTTCTTGTTTGATACTGGATTTTTGCACTTACTTCCTTAATCGTGTCTGCTTGGTCAGACCTAAACTAAACAACCTGCTGTTTTTCCTTGTGTATTTTAGGTGTTAATTGGAGAGCCACATGTGTGGAAATTGCAGTAAAAGTGAAAGGGTAAGTAGAATAAATTGTTTTGATCAGAAGTATCTTAGATTTGAGATGTTCTTTGTTTTTCTTGGAAGTAATTGGAGACATGACACAAATGCTGGACTAGTCAGGAATATTTCAGGACAAGGCATGGAACTTGCTGTGGTACTGTGGTCTGTCTGTACATGAGATGCAGTATGGTAATGAAACTTAACACCGATCTGAGAATCAAACAGCTCGTATCTTTAAATTTCTCCAAAATTTCCTTTGCACTAACTTGTCTCATATCAGTAGTACTGCTACTTCACTCTGCTCTCAAGGTGAATTTCTTGACATCCATTTCTCAAACATATAATGGCTTGTTTATGATCACAGTCCTATATGTTGTACCTTATGTTGTGTTATATTGAAAATTATTTCTGCTTATTTATTTTTATGACTGCTGTCTGATCTGCTGAATGTCATCTTGTGACTGTGTGTTAGAATTCATTTTTGCAATTGCAGGTTTTTCCCTTAGGCCTGAACTGAAAGCAGACCAGGACCCAGATTGACAGCCCAGTAAACAAAACATAATAAAGAAAGAATATACAATAGCATACGCAAATTATCAGCTAGTTTTAGAATCAATAATGATTCTTTGGGATGCATTTAAAGCAAACAAGACATGTCACATATTTACTTTATATGGTTCTTCATAACAAGGAAAGAAAATCCATCTTGATAGGTTGATGGATGGGCTTCCTGTAAGCTATACAATGACAGATGAATTTAGATGCCTCCAACAGAAGATAGATTAAGGTACGAAACTGTGTCTGAGTGTTATTGCTATATAACTTGTGAGTTCATCCTGTGAACCATTGAACTGTTTAGTGGCTTGGCATTCCTCATTCACTGCATTCTGTACCTGTTTATGTCAGTAAGTGTAAAACCCTTCAGTTTGCTGTACAATCCTGCTACATCCTCCTCATATTTAATGATTTCTGCTCTTTATTTGCTTGTAGAGGCTTGTGCTGATCAACTACTTCACCATGAGCCTTGAACTACAGGAGTGTGAATTCCCTTCTTCCTTTCCATCTAGGCTTAAGGCCATCCTTGTTGCATGGCACTACTAGGGAACATAAGTGCAGGTGAACTAAGTATGTTCTGCAGATCATTATCCTTATTACTCTACTGTTCGTCAAGTATAAAGCGACAAAGAGTAAAACCTGCCAGGTTCAGTTTATCAGTATTGAATTCCCTGATCACTGTTCTGCATATAAAATCAGTGCTGGTGCAGTCTCTATGTGTACACCATCTGTGATTCTTTTTCCAGGTGTTTGTCGCTTTTCTGCATGGCTGTGTTAATGCTAAAGCTAGAATAATTATGTATGTGAGGTACAAAGAACTTACTCCCATACAGATTTTTTTTCCACTTAAGTTCTGTCAGGTTGAAGCTTTGACTGGTCTATTTCATCCAGTTCCAGCTTCAGCAGTAGTTGCTGTAGACCCAATGAGAGGATATTTTGTCATTTTTAGTGCTCTGTTTATTTATTTACTTTCATTAACCAGTATGTGAATATTCTTTATCTTGCCAATAATGTGAAATGATGTTAGTAATGACTACTCTTTTCACTCACCACCATCCTTGTCCCACTGGCCCTCATAATGAGTGTCTATAGAAAAGAAAACAAAAGAACAGAAAAGGAACAGATACAGAAGAAATTAATTTATGCTGACAAATCCAGGTAAGACTATGGTCCTGAGGAGAATCCTTCCACCACGAAGAATGATTCTGAGGTACAAAGATATACACTATGTGTTAGCAAGTGACATGATAGCTGATATTCCAATTTGTTTTACAATGGATGAAGTGCACCACTTATTCAAAGTCTTCCAAATACTGCCTAAGGCCTTACTTTCCCCCAATAATGCATTTTTTAGACAGAGTCTAGTTAATGTCCATTCCAATGTAGCAAATTCATCAACAAGTCTGGACCACATTAAGGTGGATCTTTTCAAAATGAAATGTCTGAGTAGCAACTTGCCAGATTTTGCAGATATTCATCAAAGTGATCACTCCTGCAGTAGCCTTAGTTATATGAGTTATATCTTGCAAAGGGTATAACAGCCAACCAGCTTCCAAGTCTTCAGGGCACCTTCTATGTGCCCAAACTGTCAGGCAGTTCAAGCTTAGCTGATTAAAAGATAATTTGGGGCGTCAAGCCCTTCAGAGTTTAACTGCTGCTGAAGAGTATGCCCCTCTGAGACTTTCGAGGATCAGTGGTTGGCTTGTGCTGTTCCCCCTTGGTGAAAAAACTTCCATTTAATAATTTTGCTCATTATTTATACTTTCTTTTCAGGAACATTATTTTAAAGCTAGAAGTTTGTGTTTTAAAAGACTGTAATGAGACTGTCCTGTAGTTTTAAACAGGAGTGCTCCTTTTTCCTGGCAGTTTAAAAGTTGTTTAAAGTAACTGAAAATCATTTAATCTGTGGACAAATGTGTTTATTTTACTTTGTGGGGCTCAGAAAGTGTTCAAAAGTGATTTTTTACTCTGTTTGAGAAAAGAGACTTTTAAAGACGTTTTATATTTACTGGCATTTGCTGTTTGTTTTCCCTGGGAAAGAAGCATCACTTGCTCCATTTGAACCAGCTAACCTGGATGACTTGAGGTTCTTCACATAGAAAACAGTTTAACTGATTGTACTGACTTATATAAGATGAGAATCTGAATTGCAAGCTCTTATGGTGAGTCAATTCTACCTCATTTTCCACACAGACAGGGTTTCTTTGAGAACTAATCCTGTTACGCCTAAAGTGGCATCAGAGTTTATTTTAAGCCAAACTCTACATATCTGTTTTTTTTTTCCTTAACCCAAAAATGAGTAAAAACTGCATACCTGAGATATCCAAAAGACAACTCAAGTACTATCTTGCCAAAAAAAAAATCTTTCAGCTCTTTGTTCATTTCCTGTGAAGATATGAAGGGGCAACCTGTGTTGAAACAGACCATTTCCAAATGGCTGTCTAAGGTATTACCGTTTGTTTTTCTCACCACAACAAAACTATTCCAGGCAGGATTGAGCCCACTCTACTAGGGCCTTCATCTATGGCTCTTTGGAAAGGATTGGATTCTAGAAGCAGCAACTTGGGCCTCTGTACGTACTTTTACAAAGATATGCTTGATTCGTTGTATTTGACTATATCAGGCTTTGTCATGGGCCATTCTGTAGAGGCTGCTGGGCTCTTCTTCTTCCAAATGCAATAGCCATTCCCTGCCCCCATTCCTCTTGTTTTTGTATGCTGTTTATGCCAGTGTGTGGCTATTCATTTCTTGTTCTTCCTATCAAGCCTCCTTCTGTCTGTTAGCTGAAAAGCACTGAAGAGCTTGGTGCCCAAACTAATCTTTTAGTCAGCTCAGCTTGAGCTGTCTGACAGTATGGGCATGGGGAAGGTGCCCTGAAGCTTTTGAAGCTGGCTGGCTTTTATATCATTGACAGGATATAATGCATGTAGCTAAGGCTACTAAAGCAGTGATCATTTGGACATCTACTGTTATGGTAAGTTTGCTTACAGAATTATACTCTCTCCTGCATCTGGAACATACCCATGTTTGTGTAATTACTGAGACTTAGTTTAAATGTAAAGAAAGAGCTCCTTCCATGTCTGGGTTTTGCATCAACCATACCTTCAGGCCTAGTGGTAACTGCATTGGTATCTCCATATTTGTCAATGATTATGTCACCTCCAGAGAGATTCCCTGAGACCCACAAACAGAACTTAGAACTGTAAATAAGACAAACTACCATATTACAGCCTGCTGCAGGATACCTTCCATGTCTCCAGATAATCATGCCAGATTTTTGAAAAGTATTCAAGAAATTACTTATTACTAAGAACTCAGATATTTATAGGTTCATAGGTATATACTAGGCTAATGACCACCAAGACCTTTATAAACCTAGCCAGGCAACCCAACTCAGTTGCATCCCCTGGTAACATGTGAATCTTAACTGTTAGGAAGGGTATGTTAGGTTGCTAAAAAGTTATGTCAGGGATATGTTAGTTACAGAATGTTTAATCTTAGCCTCTGTCTTTAAGAGACATGGGGGCCAGCCCAGGGAAGAAATTTATGATTACCCATCCAGTGTTATTTAGGGAATGTTTACTGTCGGTCTCTGTCTGTAAGAGACATGGGGGCCAGCCTGTGGATAAATTTGTGATTTTCCATGCAATGGTCAAGTTTTTTTTTGGAAGACTTTAATAACCATCAATAAACTGAATCATATATATCTTTCATGTTGGGTATGCCCAGAAGTTCTTGGACTTAATCAACAAAAATTCCCTAGAAATGATAGTTAATAAAACCAGAGGACACAATTTTCTGTTCCTCACAAATATAGCCTCTATGTATAGTATTCTCTTGGTCTTTCCTTCCTCGGTTAAGTCTGACTGTAAACTTGTGACTTTTGCCTTCAAAATCTCTAAAGTTGATGAAACCAATACTGTTAGAACCAGGCCTGAAGGAATGGTAGATGCAAAACCCAGAGATGGAAAAAGTGTTTTCTTTACATCTCTGAGTTTAAGAACTTCAAATGAGCAAACCTCATGCAATTATAAAACAGAATCTCAAAATTTACACATGATAGCACTAGCTTGGGCCCTCACACAGCAGTCAGCTTTACAGAGGACTTCTACGCTCATTATAGACAAATGGATGGAATTGACAGTCCCATCAAAAGCAAAATAGAATGAGAAATTAAAAAAAAACCCTGATTGCCTACCAATTAAAAAAACTTACCCTGTTTGCCTACCCCTTAAAAATGTTTTTTAACAAGAGAAAAAACACTCTTTAAATTAAGCTGCAGATCCAAAACTCCTCATAACAAAGGTGTATAAAAATATTACCAGGGAAATGAAAACACATTATTAGGTCTGGTAAAGCAACCCATGTACTTAGGCTAATTTCTGAAGCTAAGGATAACAAGAAGTCCTTCTTTAGCTATGTTAGAAGACTTAAGAACAATACCCATTAGTTCTCAAAATTTATCCTAAGTGGGACCACCAACCCTGACCCAAAAGACATTGCTAGTATACTAGTAAACATGTATAGTGTAAACCTCACCTCCAAAACATCTGTCCAAACTCTACATATCCCAGAATACCTTATTCCTATGTTATCACCAAAGAACATGTTATAAAGGTGCTGTCAAAGACTAAAAGTAGTTTCTCCGTGGGACCTGACAATTTATCTGAATGTTAAATAAGGAGCGCCAAACATTATGATAATAAACCTCCTCTCAAACTGTTACCTGAGACTTAGCCACAGGATATGTTCCCAGATTTTGTCTTACAATAGTACTGATGCCCTTCCATAAGGGTGGTCCTACAGCAGACCCTGGCAATTACAAACCCATCAGCCTTATGAGCCTGATAGTCCAAGTTAGCCCATATCTTAAGTGATCTCAATAATGATATCAGAAATTCAAAATCTTATGAGGTTGGTCTCTCATCAGTTTGGCTTCATCAGAGGAAAAGCCCACCTATTAAATCTAGTTAACTTGTTTGAGAGGGTTACATATACTGTTGATAGTGATTATCCTGTCTGCACAGTGTATCTTGACCTAGGGAAATCATTTGACACTATACCCCATGTGAACATTGTAAGTAAGCTAAATGTTTTAAACATAAATAACTTATCTAATACAATTGATAGCAAACTGGCTAAAAGACAGAACTCACATAGTTCATGTGGTAGGTGCCTCATTTGAAAGTATGAAAGTAAAGAAACAGGGTCTCACTGGCTCTGTATTGGGACCCCACCTTTTCAGCATTTACTTATTTGATCTCCAAACAGAGAACCAGAACCTCTGCTTAACTAAGTCAGCAGATGACTACAAACTGTGTGTTATTGTTAACACCCTTTCTGACACCTATACCCCTTCAGAAAGAACCTATCTTGGTTAATAAGCAATGTACTGATATAGGCCCAGATGAAATGCAAAAAAATGTAGTATCATTTTGTTTGCAAACAGCCCTATCCTACCTAGTAAAGTATTTTACACCATATCCCATGTGAACATTATAAGTAAGCTAAATGCTTTAAAGATAGATATTTATGTAACTGAAGAAAACAAGGCACAGAAACACGACTGTGCCTTGTTTTCTTCAGTTACATTTGTTGTTGGCTTGCAGGCACAGTTTATTCCTTGGGGATTTCATTATTTGTTTAGAGATACTTATGTGTTGCAATTGGATAGCAAACTGGATAAAAGAGAGAATTCACATAGTTCATGCACCATGTGCCTCATTTGAAAGTAAGAATGCAACCAACAGAGTCGCCCAGGGTTTGTATTGAGACCCCCACTTTTTTAGCATTTACTACATTGATCTCCAAACTGAGAATCAGGACCTCTTGTTAACTAAAGTGGTGGATTACTGCAAACTGTGTATTATTGTTAAGCCCCCCTCCCAACACCTGTACCCTTCAAAAAGAACCTCTCCTAGGTAATACCTGGTGTTTGAAATGGGCCCAGATGCAATGAAATGCAAAAAAAGTGGAGCATCATTTAATTTGGCAGACAATCCCTACCCTCAACACAAAGTGTAGGCAATACTCCAGTATTAAATGAAAACATAATCTGGGTCTGGTACATGGGTTTATTTATTTTATTTACTTTTGTTTACTGTGAAAGTATGATTGGGATTGCATGCCCATTTTCAGCTGAGCCCCAGGGAGGAAAGCTCCAATAACATAGACATATTATAAGATACAAAAAAATAGCCGTATCTATTGTTACAAAGTTTAAATATTTTTACAAAGTTTAGAAATCAGGTAACCCTGGGCAATCAAAGAAATGCAGAGTATTTGTACAATGTTACAAAGTTCAAAAAGTTTTTATATGTTTGCAAACTGCTACTTTCATATTATCGGAAGTGGAAAATAATACAATGTATAGATAATTAGGGTTAGTGCCTCAGGAGAGAGGATTAGATGCGCAATGTAATTTAGTTCAGAATATGGTGAAAACAGAGAGAAGGTTAGAGATTACTAAGGATTTAGAGATGGAGATGGTTACAAGAAGGTAATGTATGGGGAAAGCAAGTAAAGGAGGAAAGAGTGGTAACAGGTAAGTGTAAGGGAAAAATAGGGGGAGGGGCATGTTAGTAGTACAGGGAAGTGGTGAAAAAGAAGGTGAAAGAAAAAGTGGAAATCAGTGTGTGGATAAAGTACAGCTACATAGTTTCCTTTTCACTAGGTGATCTTTCAGTGCAACTTTGAAGTGCTTCATATTTCTCAAGAGTCTGATATTACTTGGAAGGTTATTCCATGCTTTAGAGATGCTGACTGAGTACAGTGAATCACAAAATGAGTTATTGGATTTGTTGTATTCAGCTATTTTAATCCCATTGGAGCATAAGTTTTTATTTGGCACATGTCAATTGATGAGATTAGTCAGTAACGGTGTATTAACTGGGTGGTGTAGTATCTTGAATGGCATAAGTGATATAGAGAGATGTATTGAAGGAGTGGGTTGGGAGGCTGCATGCAAATTTACTGATTTCATTGTAACATTGCTGCAGTTTATGTTCAGTGGAAGAGTGGAGATTTGTAAAAACTGAGGCATATAGGAGAATGGGGAAGAGTAGGGATGTAGCTGCTGTTTTCTTACTATGATCATTTAGAATGTGTTTTGCTCTGCATAGCAAACCTAGCCTTGATGTGAGTGTTTTTTTATCTTTAACTTGTCAGTGATAACGCCTAGTAATTCAGTATTGGTGACGTTCAATTTTTGTATTTTTTGAGTAGAGAATATTGATTAGTGTTATTTTCATTTATAGTTTTCAGGAGGGATAAAAGTATTTTTTAGGGGGTGGGTTAAAAGCAGTTCAGATTTTTTAGCCATTTTTCCACAGAGCATCTTTTGTGAAGGTTTCTAAGATGGATAGACTGATGGCTGAACAGACTAGTGTAGAGTCGTCTGCATAGCAAATAATGTTGTCAGGTTTTGACTCTTTCTGTGTGTCATTAATGAAGATGTTGAAAACTCTGGGTCCTAGAATGGAACCTCGGGGAATGCCTGTTGAGACAAGTGTGGGTGGTAAAGGTGTTTGTCAGTCAATCCATTGCAAAGACTCAGTGCTGTTATTAAGGTAGCTGGTGAACCATTTCATAGTAGAAGTTGCAATCCCACTAAAGATGGAGTCTGTTTAGGAAAAGTTGGTATGAAACTGTTTCAAAAACTTTTTTATGTCAAGGAAGAGTGGAGATGATAAGGCCTGAATTTCTGCTTTGACTAATAGCAAGGAAATGTAGTAGGTTAGTTTCGGTGCTATGGTAGGGTTGAAAAACATGTTGGGTGGGAGGGTATAGCTGGCTTTCAAGTTGAAAGGTTAGAAGTTGTTGGTGGATACAGGTTTGAGTACTTTGGAGAGAGGATTGCTGTGGAGCAATAGACCATTCACAACAGATCTGCCAATTTTGAGTATTGGAATTATGTAGGAAGATTTCCATTGAGCAGGGATGAAGTGGTTATTAAATCTATCAGCTTTGTCATTGTTAGGGTCAGATGGAAAGGGGTTTGGGGTGGGTTTTCTGACTAGTTTCAAGAGGTTGTTTAAGTTTTGCCAAAATTGCTTGGTATTTTTGTATGTGTGGCCTGGTTAGTGGAGAAGGAATTCATTTTATCTTTATGAGCTTGTGCCTTGATTTGATTGCTTAGACAGCAATATTTTTCTAGATTTGCTTGTCTTTTGTTTTTGTGCCATAGATTCCAGGCTTTGTCCCCATCTTCCATTATTAGTTAAGTTCGGCAGGTTATCCATGAGGCAGTGTTTACTTTTACTGTTTTATGTCTTACTGGGGATAGCTGTATTAGCACAGTGAGAAAAGAGTCATTAAAGTAAGAGACAATGTTGTCTACTGGAAGGTATTTGAGGAAATCTCAGTTACATTATTTGAGGATGTTGTTGTAGATAGTTTTATTTAATTTGCTAGATTTGTTATAGAATTAAAGTGCAGTAGTTTAGGGGGCATGTGATAATCTTTACTTTTTTTTTTAATTTCTCCAAATCTTTTGGGTTTCTAATACTATGATGGGAATGGACCCCATTCCTAAGTCAAAGTAAGATTAAAGTTCATGAAATTAGTATTGTTTCAATCTTTGATGTCAGCCAAAAGTGCTCTTCGCAGCACCAGCAATGTGCCCAGTGATGACTCCTTCTGCAATTTTTATGGGTTTACATGGATTGGTAACATACCTAAATACAATTGTAGATTCTTTTTTATAAGACCTGTTGCTCATACTACTATTGGAACTGTCTGGATATCTTTCCTCCACATTGCTCTCATTTCTGCCTGCAGATCCTGATATTTTATGACTTTGTGTCTCTCTGTGCACAAGACACTCTAAGTCACTGGGTGTAGTGATTTCAGTGATCAATGCTACTTTTGTCTTCTTTTCTTGGACCACTATATCCGGTTTTCTTGCATCTATCTTTTGAACTGTTGGTAATGGGTGATCCCATGGAATATAAACTTCATCATATTCTGTGATGCTTTGTGACTCATGTTTTCAGTGTTTTTCAGCCACTTCAATACCATAATGCTTGCACAATCCCCAGTGCAATAGTCTTGCCACATTATTATGCCTTTCAGTATACAGTCCTTCCGCCATTAATATGTCACAACCAGCAACAAGGTGTGCGAATGTTTCCCAATTCTGTTTTACTAAACCTACATTTGTCTGTTTCTCCCACATGTTCAATGGACTTTGTAAACCAGCATGTACATAGCATACTATCTTGGCAGAAAAAAGACAGAAAATCCACCCAAGGATGGCCAATCAACGAAATCCACAAGTGTTCCAATTAAAATGTAGTCCTTTAATATGAATAAAACTTCGACTTGAAAATAAAATGAAAAATAAAAAAGCTCAAAATTGTCCCTTGAAGATATCCGATAAGCGCTTTCGACTGTTGTCTTCCTCAGATCGTATAATTGCTATAATCGTATAATACGGTCAAAGTTTTATTCGTATTAAAGGATTACATTTTAATTGGAACACTGGTGGATTTCGTTGATTGGCCATCCTTGGGTGGATTTTCTGTCTTTTTTCTGCCAATATTGACTGTGACAGACCACCTTTAGCGTTTGGGAGTTATTTATTTATTTATTAGCATACTATCTTGGGCTGCCAATATTAACTTTTCATCTCTTAGTTTGAATTCGCCTCTCCTTAACCATTCCTGCATTCGCTCCTGATCAACATGAGGTTCTTCCAGAAGATTTCTATACTTGCAGCTGTATTTATGCTTTTTCTACATTTCTTGCCTTCTCATTTGGTCCTTCACCTTATATTCTTACTTTGTTTTTTTTGGTACATTCAGTTGCTGCTTGATTTTTATCTACTTCTGGTTTGATTTCCATTCCTGCCTGATACTGATATGCTTCTACTAGATAAAGCAGAGAAGTCAACTTAGATTTATTCTTCTCATGTTTCAAAACTTTCACTACATTTTGGTTTTGTGAGGTCAGCAAATATGTGTGGAGTCCCACAATTGTAGATCTATACATGTAACAAATTTCAAGGTGGTCCATCCCTCCTTCAGAATGGGGAACATATAATCTTGGTATACACTGATTTTTATAAATCATTTTGTGAGCATGAAGCATCCTTCTTGTTTTCCTGTATAATCTATACAACACATTTTGGGGCCAGTCAATCACTCCAAAACTATAAATTATGACAGGAAGATCAAATTGGTTTATAGCTTGGATTTTGTTCCTAGATGTCAATGCTGTTTTCAGAATTAATTTAAGTCTTCTAAAGTATTACTAAGTTTTATTCACATTTGTTCATTGCTTATTGTTGATCCTTCTTCACTTCCCAAATATTTATATACTCCCTCTTGATCCAGTTCTTTTATATCACATTCTTGTCCCAAACTGATGTTTACCTGGTGCTGCAGCTTTCCTGCTCTAAAGGGTTGCTTTTGCACATATATCAATATGAAATTACATTCTTATATCATCTGAAAAAGTTTTGACAACCTGCAGCTGTGCTTTCAATTCCTCATCTGATGAGTTATACAGTTTTAAATCATAGACAAAGAGAAGATGAGAAGTCTTTACACTTTGTTGTTTTCTAGGAGAAAAATTGTAGCCATGGCCTAAGTTGTTAAGTAAACAGCTTAATGGGTTAATGGCAAGGCAGAATAGCAATGGTGACAGAAAGTCACCCTGGAATATCCCCCTTTGAATTTTTATCCCTTGAATAATAATCTGTCCTTTATCATGGCTTAATTGCAAAGTGGTCTGCCACTGTTTCATGGACACTGTAATGTAGTCAATCAGTGTAGGGTGTATCTTATACATTTTTAAGCACTCTTTTGTCCATGAATGTGGGATGCTATCAAATGCTTTTTTATACTCAATCCATGCCATACTTAAATGCTTCCTCTTTTTACAGTTCTCCAGTACGACTTTATTTAACAACAAGTGATCCTTTGTTCCATATGACTTTCATTTATTGCACTTTTGTTCTACTACCATAATTGAGTTTTCTTCTAAATGACTATAAACTCTGTCAGCATCAATTCCCATGTATAGGTTATACATCATCGAAAGGCAAGTTATCGGTCTATAATTTTAGGGTAGCTTGCAGGTTCACTCTTAAGTAGGAGCATCGTTTTGCCTGTTGTTAGCCAGGTTGGTGTCTGTTCGGGGTGCGCATATAAATAGTTCTTACTCATGACTAAATCTTCATGCAAAGATATTAATACTTTTAACCAAAAATTAGGTACTGCATCTGGGCCTGGGGTTTACAATTAGAAGCTTTTCCCATTTGTTTCAGTCTCTCTGGCTGTTACTTCATCCTATTTCATATCCTGCACCTTTAAACTTCTTATTATTTCTTTTACTTCTATCCATTTAGCATCTTTGTTATGTTCCACAGGATCTTCATAGATACTTCTCCAAAATGTAACTATTTCTTTTTTTTTGGCGGTCTTTCAATTCCTTTTACCGTTTCCCAGTTCTCTATAAAACTTTTTTGGGTCATCAATAAATTGCTTAGTTTGTACTTTTCCTTTATATCTATCTGTGTATCTTCTAAGTTTTTCCGCCTGTGCTGAAATGTATAGTTTGTTATTTGCGATAGTGCATGATAGATCCTGGTCTGTTCTAATACCTCGCATTGCTTTTGTCATATCTATCTATCTTAGTATTTTTATTGATCTATTCCCTCTTCTATAGTATTCTAACAGTGATGCATCTTGTCTTAATTGCTTTATAATTTTCTGTATTCGATACTTCCATTATGGTATTTGATTTCTACCCTTCCTTTCCCTTGCTACCCTGTGTTCTTGTGGTAGAACTTTATCAGTTATTAATTTAGCAGCACAGTAATATATCTTGTTTACTTCTATTATATTGCATGGATCTCTATGGACATCCCTAATTACTGCATTCATTTGTTTTATCAGACTTATAACTTTTGGGGTTTTATTGACCTTCTACAGTCTATTTCTCTCATTGATCTTAATATATCTATCCATGTCTATTATATCAAGCAACTCTTCTCTTAGCTCATTTTCTTCCAAACTGAGGGCACATCCCTTGTTCTCCATTTTGTGTGGGTATTCTGTAGAAAGTTCTGTAGCATCTTCCTGTGGCACCTTCTCTTCAGTTTCATCCTGTGCCATCTGTTGCTCTGTCATATGGGAACTCACTGGCCTATCACTCCTCAACATTGCCTGCATCAGAGTTTCCACAGTTTCCTGTTCCTTTCCTTGCTGTCTAGCTTTGAGTGAACATTTATACTGGTTTCCTGTGGAAGGCTCAAAAATATCTTGATATGGCACCGGACCAGTTGCTTCCTGTTCCACTGGTTTCCCCTTAATTTTTTTATATCCATTGCTCTGTCCTGTTGTGGTGCTTTCTGCATTCGATTTTCTACACTGAATCCTTCACTTTGTAGGTACTCCATAACCTCACTTTCTATTTCTTTAACTTCTCCATTACTAATCTCCTTTTCTACTTTTCCTCTTTGTCTTCTTATTTTTTTTGTATTGTAAAGTTTTCCATGTCTAGATTCCTTAGGATGTATTTCTCTTCAAATATCTTTGGTGCTGCTCTTTTTGTATTGTTTAGTTTTGCTTTCTCCTTTGCATAAATATTACACCATATTAAATCTCTTTTTCTTTCCCATGTCCATATTTCTTCTTCAGATGTCTCCTGTCTTCCTGTTTCTCCTTACTTTGGGAACTCACTCCATCATGCTGTGATGTAACCTGTGTTAGACCTTCTACACCAAATCCTTCACTTCACAGGCACTCCATAAATTCAACTTCTATTTTTTAGCTTCTATTTTACTAATCTTTTCTATGTTCCATCTTTGTGATTCTTTTATTGTGAAATTTTCCATATCTGGATAGCTTTGCCTGTATTTCTCTTCGAATATCTTTGGGGCTGCCTTCTTTATATTGATTAATTTGGCTTTCTCCTTTACATAAATATTGCACCATATCAAATCTCTCTTTCTTTCCCATGTCCATATTTCTTTTTTATACTTTTCAAATATCTCTAGGTTTTGCTGTTTATATTTTTGCACTACCTCATATGCTTTTTTTCCCAAAGAGATCTAAGTTTCTTGATTAATGTGCTGTTTTTCACAGATCTGTTGTATTAATGAATGCAAATTTTCATTTGAAGCTTCTGACAGTTTTTCTTGTGGAAGTATTTTTCTTTCCTCTAATTTCTCTCTTAATTGTTTTGTACAGCTTATGTCTGGAAATTCTGGGCTTTTTGCATAATAGTAACAATACATAATTTCTTTCTTATCCTCAATAGTCCACTCTGTCGTCTTTATGGCTTTTCTTTGGCCTATCAGTTTTTGTGATTTTTGTGGACTGTTACTTCCTTCTACAACAGGGGGGGGGGGGCATCCTCCCCTGGGCCTGGCCTGGCCCCATTGTAGGAATGTTTCCATATTTTGAGGATTCTACACTGTCATTTTTTTCTGGTCCTGGCACCAGTACATCTACCAGAATTGAGCACTTTTTGTACCCTGGGTCTTGTGCACCCAGCTATCTCTTTTAATTTTTGACCTACTTCTGTCCATGATATATGCTGTATAAATACAGTCTATATATCAGTGTCACCTTGGTGAGAATTTGTAAAAACAGGGTCCACCTCACGAAGGTACTCACCAAGACTTGAGAATTAATTCAATTTCAGCACTACTATTCTCTTTTGCTTGCTGACTTTTCATCTCTCCATTCAGACTGATGTAAGTGGGCTGATGATTGCTGAGAGTGCCTGGGAAAGTACCAGGTAGTTTTTTTTTCTTTGTTAGTTGAAGGTATGCAGGCCAGAATGGATGTTTTTGGATATTTTGTCAATTCTAGTTCCTTCATTAATCATTTGGATAAAGTGGAAGAGGTTAATGTTTTGGGAGGGAGATTTATTTGCATTAGTGATCCAATCTAGGTTAAGGTCACCAAACAGAATGGTTTATTGACTGATGCTAGAGGATAAGGGTCAGGGTGTTCAATTAGTCTTCCGGTTTTCGGCTCGTCCGAATGGTGACTGGGACTGCCCTGTACCTGTTTGAAAGTCAGACTTAGCACGTGGACAAAGTTAGTTCCACTGTTAGCATCCTACCTGTGGTTGGAGACGCAGGAGGTTTACTCACATCTGGGCAGCTTGATATGACAGCATTAAATACTACGGAGGGTTCCGCTGCTGTTTCCCTTCACATTCATTATGACTGCTTTATTGTGACCATGTTCATTCTTCATGGATAAATATATATATATATATATATATATATATATATATATATATATATATATATATATATCTGTCTGTGCATACACATGCATATACACCTACATGCTTATTTACATTTCCCATACTGTTGAATGACCGCCACTTACCGTCACGCATACCAGCTTAAGGGGTGGGAGGTTGGCATAATGGTCAAGGTATTTGCCTTACAGGCACAAGGTGCAGGGTTTGAGTCTTGCATGGGGTAATTGGCTAGGCTTAAAATGGCCCACAAGGGTAATTAGCCTAGTACCAGTCTATGAACCTATGAATCTATGAACCTATAACAAATGGTTTACACTCACTTACCTGAATGGCAGTTAGTCAAATGGCTGATTGTTAAAATCAGAGTTTCCAAGGGGCAGGAAACCGAATCAAGAGTGGTCGACCACGTTTAGTTGAGTTGCATGGTGCACTCGACCTTTCAGCAAGCAATGTACCAAGACTTCACGCTTCAGTGAGGAACAGGGAATTAGCCCAGTTTCTCACTGTAGTGCGATCTCGGAGATGGTGTATTTAATGTGCAGAGGGTGTGGGGAGTACAGGGTGGCAAAATAGTAGAATTAATGTACCGTAGAATGTAGAGTTCAATGTTACGTTACTGTGCATAGCAGGAGGTGGGTGACATCTCCTCCTGCTATGTCGAATACATCAAACCATGGAGTTCGATGTATTCAGTTTCGTTGTGGGTTATTATTCGGAATTTCAGATTCAACATTTAAGGATGACATTGTAAACGTTTGACCGATGTTGATCCGGCATTCCCATAGTAAACTTAACAAACTTAGGATGTTTTCAGTTGTATTAACATTGTTTGGGGAAGGGGAGAAGCCAGCTACAATGAATGTGGACTTTTGATTATTTAATAAGAGTTTGTTTTTTAGTAACTACTAATTGTTAATTTGTGAAATAGTTGTGTGGTAATTATAAACTTGTAGCTTGGATTCGAAAATGATAGCAGTTCCACCTGCCTGTTTACCTGTTTGATCTTTTCTAATGATACTGTAGCCAGGAGGTGCAATTTCTTCATCTTTGACTTCTGGTCTTAACCAGGTTTCTGTCATTATTAAAATGTGGTGGTGGTACAATTCTGTCAATGCATGCAGTTCAGATTTTTTGTTAGAAATATTATGGTCATTGAGCTTGCACATTCATAAGTCAGAGGGGGACATTGAGATTGGTTTTGTTTGGGTGGAGTATTAAGTGGGGGTCTTTTTAGGATGGGTTTGGGGTGGTTAGGTTGTGGGGAGTGTTCTTTAGAGGGTGAGTTTGGCCTAGGGTTGGGGTACCATAAGTTTGCTGACGTAAGCAGTACAGTCATGTAGTTTATAGGGTAGTAATGTTTTATTCTTTTTCATTGTGTTGTTTATGGGTTTGGTGTATCTGAAGAAGGGTAGCAGAAGTTGTTTATTTAGTAATGCTGTGTTTGTAGTAAATAGTGATGACCAGATAAAAGAATTATAGTAGTAGAAGAGGGTGGTTGGGAGCTGGTTTTATGGACTTCAGATGTATGGGGTTGGAAAAGGATACATAGCTAGTTAGTTGAGTAAAGAAAGTTAGTATACTGAGTAGTGCAAGTAGTTGTGGGTGTTTGATGGGAAATGTTTGGTAGTTGTAGAATGAGAGGTGAAGTATAGAGGGAGAGAGATTAGCGGGTAGAATTAAGGAAAAGTATAGTAGGTGTATGAGTTAGCTGTTTTGATTGTTTGGAAGGTTTGAATTATTGTGTTTTGTTAGTGTGTTATCTGTGTTGGTTTCTGTAGGTTGGTTGTTGGTCAGGAGGTTGTTTATATGGATTGTAACCTATATATATAACAATATGGAGGTGGACAGGAATGGAGGTAGGGTAGAAAATGTAGTGAAGCTGTGCATAGCAAGGCTGAGTGGAGTGGGGCTAACCCCTAGAGAAGAACAGAGATCTAAGTTAAGGAAAAAAAAGGGAAAAAAAAGTCCACACTCACAGGATTCACAGTTCCCTGTCATTCGATTATCATTTGGCAGCTGTACTCGGAAAATGTCATCCAGAACTAAAAATGTCATTGTTCTCTTAATATCAGCACTGATTAGACCAATTATAGAGTACAGTGCAGGGGTGATCTTTGTCCCACCTACTAAACCATTAGAGACCTTGCTGTCCTTGATCTGCTGTATCTTCATGACTCTAATCACTTAGCAGACACCATAATCAGAGACCTAAATCTTCACTAGAAAATGAACAGAACATGAGAGAGAAATAGTCATTATGCAGCCTCATCTGTCTCTAGAATTAGCTGCCCCTACAAGTTATTTACTGTGATACATTATCATACTTCAGTCAGAACCTGGATGAATGGATGGGTACCCCCAAGTTTATCCCAGGGCTAACTGGCCTAGCCCTCGTTGAGAAAAGGAGTACAGCCTGAAGGTGAGTATTGGTAAGGTATTGATGATAACAAGACTAAATTTCCTTTAGTCTCCTATGAATCCTAATATTGTCTCGAGACTCAACATTAAGCACTTATCACTTTTTAATGTTACAGTCAAGCTTGGCCTAATTGAATTTGATCTACAATTTAGACATGCTTTTTTTATCTCTCTTGGATTGGCACATTCTGTAGAATTTTGTGTAGAACAAAGCTGAAAAGAAAGTCCTTGCATTATAACAGGTTATATTCAACTTTTGCACTTGCCTTAACTACTAACATGCAGATTGCAGTGCATGTTACGTATTTGTACATTGTAAAGTTTTTATATTTGTTTGCACATAGACAGAAACATATACTAAAAGCTACCCTAATTCATTTATGCAAAGTTTCTATATTTGGGCTTCCCTGTACCTTAATGAGTTCCAAACAAAACACATTTTTTTACTAGTTGAGCTCAGCTTCCTGGTACTGAACTCTGTTTTTTTTCCATAGGAAATCACATCCAGCTCAGTTTCTGTGTGTGCATTGGCAGTGATTTCTGTGTTTTTGAGTTCTCTTTTCCTTTATGTATATGTGACCGTGAAGTTTGCATATGTAAGTTTGGGGCAAGTGGAGACTTTCTTCCCACATGGTACAATGCAGCAGAGACTTGCCTCTTTGCAAAGTAATGCTTTCTTTTATTTTTTCATTGAGTTGAACTGCTGATTTGAGCTTAGTGAACTTAGTCCTTGTGTATTTGAAATTCAATAATGTATATAGGTGAACCATATTTATTTATATATACAGTGGAAGCAACATTTATTAATATAGTTTAAGCCAAGGTATAAGAATGTACTAATGGCTGTCGTAATTGATGAATGCGCACTCTCTGCTTGCTCCTGACTTATCTATAGCTAATAGAATTCAAATTTAAATTGTTTCCTAATTTTTTTTAATTTACAGTTGTATATCTATTTATTGGAAATGATTTTCTGTATGCTTTTTATCTCCATGCCTGCCAACCTTCAGGCCTCATTTGTTGGACTTTAATCTATTAATTCTCTTTCGTATTGTGTATCTCCAGCACAGAGGCAAGGTCATCATGTAGGCCACCACTGAGGTGGTATGTGCCTTTGCTGGTATTCTGGCAATGAGGGCATTTTCATTTATGTTTCTGTCACTCTCCTGTGTAGAGAATATATGAGCTGTGGCACCACAAGGATCACTGTGTCTTTTCCATGTGAATGTATGCTACCATACACCACCAATGAAAGCTAATGCTTTCCAGGCTTGGTAAGCTGAAAGCAAGCTCCAGGATTGCTTTATACATTGCTACCCCTTCCTCTGAGGGAAAAATAGCATCCTAACCTCCCACACTGTCCCCTAGATGGATACATCCATCCTCCCCATAACCATTCCAACATAATCCATAGTCCTTATTGAATTCTGGATTGCCTGATCCTTAGTCAGATGGTGTTGAAAAATAAGTAACTGACAATCATTTTCATGACAACAAATCACTGAAAATCAGTTTGCTGGCTTTGGGAATTAACTAATTAATATATAAGGTAAGAGCTTTTTGGAGGCTTCACCCCACCACACTTTAATATATAAATGCCATGTCTTTCAATTGTAAGCAAATTTAATGTTACTGAAATGAGTGACAGTGAATCATTTGTATATTAACTGCTATTAACACAATGAGTAAAAATGTCACACAGGAAAACCTGTTGGTTAAAAAGCACACTGTGTAATACCTTAAACCTCTTGTATCAGAGGCAACATGGGATATATGCAAATTTCCCTTTAAGGATATCTGGTATTTCATCTAAATGGCAATTCTGAATGTCCATAACTTTTTCTTTTAAGTCTATTTATGGAACATTTCAGGCCATTAAAGCCAAATTCTCTAGCTGTGGACATGCATGTTTCTGCCTTCTTATGGCATTATCAGCACAGCATAAGAGGAATGCTTGACTTTTGGAAACACAGGGTTGTTATACCGAAGTGATACCCATAAGCATTAGGATATCTACAACATATCCCAACTAACAAACTAAAACAACGAGTAAAAAGGTCATACAGCAAAACCAATTGGTTAAAAAAACACAAAAAGAAAAATCTAGCCAAGCTAGATTTTCTACTGTGTGATACCTTAAACCTCTTGTATCAGAGGCAACATGGGATATATGCAAATTTCCCTTTAAGGATATCAGGTTTTTCAGCTAAATGGCAATTCTAAATGCCCATGACTTTTTCTTTTACTTTTAAGTCTATTTATGAACAGTTTCAGGCCAATAAAGCAAAACTCTCTAGCTGTGGACATGCATGTTTTAACCAGTTGGTTTTCCTGTGTGACCTTTTTACTCATTGTTTTAGTTTGTTAGTTGGAATATTTTGTAGATACCTAATGTTTATAGATATCAGTTAGGTATGACAACCCTGTGTTTCCAAAAGTCAAATATTCCTCTTATGCTGTGCTGATGATGCCATAAGAAGGCAGAAACATGCATGTCCACAGCTAGAGAGTTTTGCTTTATTGGCTTGAAATTGTCCATAAATAGACTTAAAAGTAAAAGAAAACGTCATGGACACTCAGAATTTCCATTTAGCTGAAAAACCTGATATCCTTAAATGGAAATTTGCATATAGCCCATGTTGCCTCTGATACAAGAGGTTTAAGGTATATGTAAACGGTCACAGTACAGAAAACCAAGGCACGAACTTGCGTATACATAAAAACAACTCTTATTTATTTGAAGCGCTTTTCGTGTGCACCATGAGCACACTTATCAGAAAACTTGATAATGTTAATTACTCAAGTTTAAATAATCATATCAATTAAAATTTCAAATAAAACCCGCCTTTCTTTCACTTAAAGGTATAGACACATGACAATACGGACTCAAAAATAAAAGCTAATGTCAATCACATCACTATACTTATAATCAAACTAAGACTCCACAATGTACTACCTAGGAATAACTGCTCATCCACATGTAAAAATATATGTACAATTTAAATCCTTACAGTATACTGAACATAAATAATATGACATATTCTATGAAGTTGCTAAAAGTGGCAAAACAATGACTAATACGAACATAAATTCCTAATTACCTATTTACATCTTACCCCAGATACCCTTGTATCTTTGGTATTCCAAAGATACATAAAAATGAGGTTAACCCTCCTTTGAGACCCCTGGTGGATGGTAGGGGCTCACCCACCTATACTTGTGCAAAGGTTGTAGATTCGATACTACAAAAATATGTGAATAACGAGAGCCAAATATGTAAAGATTCTTGGTCATTTCTCCAAAATTTAAACAGTTTAGAGTTTAGGATGGACTACAACTTTTTCACAGTGGATGTTAAAGATTTATACACTTGTATACCTCAAGAGTTAGGCGTGGAGTGGGTTGGTCTTCTATTACGGAAGAAAGGGGCTCCATCTAATGAAATTTCGCTGGTAACTGATCTAATGGAAATAGTTTTAAACAACAAATTCTTTATGTTTGGTGACAACTTTTACTTGCAAAAAGTCGGAGTAGCCATGGGCTCACCGTGTGGGGCCAGTATAGCCAATCTCGTTATGGCGTATTGGGAAGCTGAATTTGTCTTTAACAATTCTAGACTTAATAACCAGATAGTATATTACACCCGCTATTTGGATGATATCTTTATCCTTCTTAAAGGTGATATTGAGAATAGTAACACTATATTACAAATATTTAATGAATCCACGCAATTTCTGCAATTTACAGCTTCCTTTAATACAGAAGCAATAGCTTTTTTTGGATATATGGCTTTTCAAGAATAGGGAATTTGGTAGTATTTCAGCTACCATTTATAGGAAGAGAACTTATTCTAATTCTTTTTTACACTTTAGAAGCTGCCACCCATACCACCAAAAATATTCTGTCATTAAAGGGCAGTTAGTACGGGCAGCGCGTATTGTGAGTGAAGACAGTGATTTTATGCAAGAATGTCAGGTGTTAAAATCTATGTTTTTACATAGGGGTTACCCCGTCACTTTATTGGACGATTTAATACAAGAAGTCCACTTTAAGAGACTAAATGGTACATATCAACCCTTGTTGCGTTCTAAACAAATACCTGTTGTTCAAGTTGATACTTTAGAGAGCATAGATAACCTCCCGATAGTTGGGCATGAATCTGAAACACAGGCGGTTCCTAGCTTGATAACTACATACAACCAGTGTAACAGTTTGTGCTTGGATGTTATCAAGAAGAACTGGGGCTTATTTGGTACCAACCACAATATTTGTGTTAAGTTGGGTAGTGGTCCAAGTGTAATATTTCGTAGGGGTAACAACCTTAAAAATCTACTTGAATGTCAACAAAAGGTTTTTCCAAAAATCACTGGCATGTTTAAATGCCAAGATTGTAATTATTGTAAATTTGTGGACAATCTGTATTCATTAGTAGTAAACGGTTACCATATTAAATTTAAAGCTAGGTTTAACTGTAATACTAGAATGGTTGTATATGTGGCAAAGTGCCAAAGGTGCCCCGCATTTTATGTGGGTAAGACGGAGCGTAAACTCCGTGAAAGGATGTATGAACATCAATATGCCATTAGCAGAATGAAATTAGATAATGCACTGGCTAAACATATCCAAAAGTACAGTGACCATAGCTTGAAATTTTCAGTTACTGACCAGGTTAACCAAGCCAAAAGAGGTGGCCCAACACCATTGCAATTGGAAGATTTGGAAATAGAATGGCAAATCAAGCTTAATGCCTATAATTATCCAGGCCTTAATGAAAATTGTTCAATTAGTAGTGTATTAAAACTTAAGAGCTTGATACATTAATGTCACCCATATTTCCATATTTTAATATTTTCACTTACCGTGTATGATTTTTAAGAGGTTTATCAATGCTTTTAATATATGGTTATTGTTTTGCATGAACATTTATGTTCGTATTAGCCATTATTTTGCCACTTTTAGCAACTTCATAGAATATGTCATATTATTTATGTTCAGTATACTCTAAGGATTTAAATTGTACATATATTTTTACATGTGGATGAGCAGTTATTCCTAGGTAGTACATTGTGGAGTCTTAGTTTGATTAAAAGTATAGAGATGTGATTGACATTAGCTTTTATTTTTGAGTCCGTATTGTCATGTGTCTATACCTTTAAGTGAAAGAAAGGCGGGTTTTATTTGAAATTTTAATTGATATGATTATTTAAACTTGAGTAATTAACATTATCAAGTTTTCTGATGAAGTGTGTTCATGGAGCACACGAAAAGCGCTTCAAATTAATAAGAGTTGTTTTTATGTATACGCAAGTTCGTGCCGTGGTTTTCTGTACTGTGACCGTTTACATATTTCTTGGTTTGTTTTCTTGACTGTTTATAGGTTTAAGGTATACACAGTAGAAAATCTAGCTTTGCTAGATTTTTCTTTTTGTGTTTTTTAACCACTAGATTAACTGCTATTGATAAAGAGGACATATATGCATTTTAATTCAGCATGATGTCATACATTTTGTTGTTTTCCTGAATATTATTCACCCAGCAGTTATAGTATATCTGGATTACTACTGTTGTCAAAAAAAAAAAATAATCTTCTCTCTTTGCCGATAAAACTGAATCTTATCTCGCTTTGCCTTATTGTTGTTGTTGTCTTTCGGCTTTTCCCAGTTAGGGGTCACCACAGTGGAACTCCGGTCCGCTAATGATTGGCAGTAGATTTTTACGAACCTCGAGGTGCAAGCTCGACGTTCAGCCTTTCACGAAGGCACGCCCATTTACACATGTCTTTCGAATGCCCACCCAACCGCAGGAAGGGCATGCAGACTCCACACAGAAGGCACTCCCTGCGCTGCAGCCAAGAATCGAACAGGAGAACCTCTTGCTGTGAGGCAACAATGCTACCGCTGCACCACCGCGGCAGTTACTCGCTTTGCCTTATTAATAACCTTAAATAGCCCACAATCCTATCAATTCCTTAGCTAAACTTGGTGTATAATGTTTGTAATTTAGAGATAGATTTGTACACTTTTTAACCTGCGTATTAATTAAACTCTATGATATATTTTTACTGGGACAGCAACATTAGGCAAGAGCCCCACTCCCCCTTGCAGTATGAAGCCACTAGTGAAATCAAGTAAGGCTTCAAAGCAGGGATGGAGCACCTAGTTTATTTGGCTACAGATTACATTTAATAGAGTGAGAGAAGTTTGAAAGAAGAGCCTTAAGAGGATCTTCCCTATATCGTGCCTTATTATGTTAGTATTTCTTGAACTAGTGTAGGGACGTCTCACTTTATTTGTACCCACTGCCTTAAAATGAGTGCATCAACCCCCTTCTACCTCATTACATGAATGTAGAGGGTCTTAGAAATCAGTTTCTATACCTTGTACTCTTCTTGTAGCCTTCCTACTGGATCCAGTTTGTTACTCTAAAATTCCTCACTGAGCACTCTCTTGCCTGTATCTCAGTTGTAAGGCATGCTAATTTACCATTAGTTATTTTGGTTGCTTTCTGTCCCTTCTCTGCAACTTACATTCCTCTCCTGACTTCCTGACTATTTTCCACACTTTATTTTGTTCTGGGTCTATTGTATCTCTTCCAGCACCTTCTTACTGATAGTTTCTGCACAGTCTTGCTCTGCCTCATTCTCATGTTATCTTCCATAGCTTTTTTGAGAATACCCTCCATATTTTTCCACTTAGCTTTTAACACTGCCATTGTTATTTCTTTGTCTAGTCTATTAAAACATTTTACTTATGACTCTGTTTCCACACAAGCTGCAGTTTGATGCCACTCTGTATCTCCTTGTTACACTCAGCTTTGCTTCATTCCCCTGCCATTCCTTTTTTACACACATCCCTGACATCACTTCCCTTATACTGGCCTTTTCCCCTCTCATCTCACATTTTTAGCCTGTTATATAGTACCCATCACGCCTCCCAGCATCAGCAGCTTAACACCCATGTCAAGAATAACCATTCTATCTACTTGCAATTACACATACCAATCATTATAAGTGGCCTTACTCAAATTCTGCTCTTTAGTACCTCTGCCTCTCTTTAATTGTCATTGTTACTGCTCTCTTTCTGATTCACATTACTGCATAATTAGAACTGTTTCACAATAAGTCTACACAGGTTATTCTTGTTGCATATTTTAGATAATTTTTAGCATTACTCCAACTTACTTCTCATTAATTCACATCTCCAAGAATTTTCCTCACTACTTACTCTCAGTATCTCCCTCTCTCTGTTAATCTTCTTAAAACTGACTCATTCCCATCACAACCTACCTTTACTACTTCACATCCACTCAACACCCCAAACAAATTCTGTATCTTACCTTCACCACTATTCCTTAGCTTCAACCCTTACCTAACTTATATAAACAAAAGGCAATACTTACTTCAAAACTACCTCTTACAAAATTATCTTACCACCGGCCCAATAAAAAGACTCTCACTAAACTGCTGCAAGCAAGTGACATTCAACCACACCCAGACCCAGCTCTCAATACATAATATTTCCCAGACTCTGCCAAGCCAGCAATCTCCCAACCAACAAAATCCCTAGAGTAATACCACTAATCCTTACAACAATGAAAAAAATCCTAAAAATTGCCTGCCTCAGCATTAACAGTATAAGCAGCAAATGGTCAGCCCTTGAAGCCCAGCTTTGTGATATAAAACCACACATTCTGAGAAAAACAGGACCCTGGCTAAAGAACAATCATTGTTCTTCCCTGTACGTTAACTCTAATTAAATCTTATACCCAGTGGTTTGATAGCAATACTTATTTGCAAGAATATATCAGCTACAATTAAAAAGGTAAACCTTACAACAAATGCAGCAAACCAAAAACATAACTGGATATCAATACATCTTGCAATTGGTGGTCATTGCAACTTGCATTTCTTCATATCTTACATCCCCCCCATCCAAAGTAACCATATTACAACAGCAAAAATAGGACGTATTTGTTAATAGGGTACCACACAGCACAATACTAGTAGACAACTTTAATATTAATGCTGGTGCTGCTTCCAAACACCCTCTTAATAAAATGCTTCTGTTCCACAGTTTGGAACTAGTCAAACAACTTATAAGACCCATCGAACTAACATTCAGTAACTCTATTCTTAACTTCATTATAACCAACCTAAAAGTGAAATGCAAAGAAATCTGTATACTACGTAATACTCTTAAGTGATTGCTACCGTGTTCTTTATAATTGGTCCTTTAAAGCAGTATAGAAACTTTCATTCTCAAAAACTAAATAGCAACTACTGGATGAGAATCTACAAACCATTGATTGGTCCAGTGATCCACTACTTACAACTGCATAGATCCAAACATAGCCTTTGCCCGTTTCTTGGAAAAATTGACCCAAAAATCCAAGACTTCAGCTTCCTAACTGTGAAAACATGGTTAAGAGGGCATAAATGTCATTGGCTTTCACAGCTGTCCTCAAATAACCAACTCCATGAAAGGCACACCCACTTTAACAAAAAGGACAGAATTTTTACCAATGCAGCAAAGGCTTAATTTCATAGATACAGACCATACTAACATCTAGCCCAAAACACTTCTGGAAATAATTAAATTCTTTAGCTAGAAGCATCATCACTGATTCCACACAATCAGCCAGTAACACAACAGGAAGCCTTAACTTTGTTAGAGACTATAGAAACATCCTAATAAACACTATTAGTGATTTAATCAAAGCTTACATCCATGTTAACACCCCCCCACCAACTGCCTGTACAAGACACCCAAATTCAGTCCTCCCAGCTATACAACTTAACAGCTTATAGCCCAGAATTTTGCCGTAGACAGCTCTCTGTTAAAGAAGTCAAATCAGTTTTTCTCAACATAAATGAAAAAACTAGCTATAAGCTCTCAAAACTGCACCCCACATGCATGAAAATGCCATCTGTCTTCATAGCAACAACTCTCACTCATATATTCAACTTCTCCTTAAATGTAAGTATTTTTCCACAGCCTTTAAGAACTCACATATCATTCCCCTCTCCCAGAAAAGCAAACCCTAAGGAATACAAAGACTGCAGACTTATAGCAAGCGTACACTGTAACAAAAATCTTTGAAAAACATCTATACAGACAACTCTAGGATCACATGATAAGCATCACTGTATCAGAAATTCTTTTAGAACCATGGCAACATTATACACAGACACTAACACCATTTATAGTAATATGAATGACTCAAAACTAACAGGGAGTGTGGTCATTGATATGACAAGAGCATTCAAAACAGTAGATCATAGTCTGCTCCTCTACAATCCTAGCAGATTCAGTTTTGGCCCAAATACAATATGATGGTCTCAAAGCTACCTCCAAATGACAGTATTCCAATTATGCACATGAACCTGCCTTTCAATGGAAGGCAGCATCAACATAGATGTCCCCCAGGGCTCTGTGGACCGTAGTTATTTTACCTGTTCATCAATGATATTGTCACTGATCTGCCCCACCGCAATGTGGTTCTTTATGCAGATGATATCTTACTACTGAAATTATGTAAGAATACCTTGACCCTCAACAGAAACTGCAATCTAACTTTACAGATTCAAGCTTCAGGACAAATACAAATAAGCTCCTAATGAAACCCCTGATATTTAGCACCCTGTAAAAACTCCTTAAATTTCCAAACCAAATTATTACTGTTACAGACAACAACCCACTACCACTAGTAACCAAACAAGTACCTAGAGATAACCTAATATTTCATTAGCCAAGCATACTGGCAATATTACTAGCAAAATACTCCACCAACAAAAACTGATATAGAATCTCACACTTCATCACCCATACAGCTTGCAATGCCTTAGCTAAAAGCTTACTTATCTCCAAAACAGAATATGGGTTCCATTTTGTAACCTTACATTCCAGCTCAAACTCATGTAAAATGCACACTGCTATAAACAAAATTTACAGATCTGTTCTACTTGCAGTACCCCAAACTCATTAGTTCCATCTTCTGTAACAGTGTAACTGCTCACATTAAATGACAGAGCCATGTTTCTCCTTAGTTGTCAGATTTATCAGCTGTTAAAAATGGGACACTATCTCCCCCTGAAAACAAAATTACAAATTGAACACACACCGAGAAACAGCCAAGGAGATGCATTTCCCTCATTAGACCTTGTTTTAAAACTTCGACGAAAAAGGAGCTTTCTCTTGGCTAGGCCCACCTGTTTGGAATCAGCCACCTGCAGAAGTAAGGCAGCAAGAGACACTCCGGTAATTAGAAACAAACTAAACAACTGCTTAAGGACACCAAATGCCATTGCTTCTGTGACAATGCCAACTCTTTGCAGTTCATGCTGTAGTCATATCTTTCTTAAAAAAACATACTTTTAACAAATAACCACTTTTTGAATTGCATTTGTTACTGTAAATAATACATAAATGTATTGTCTTTTGTCTCTGCTTTGTTACTGTACTGTGTGCAACTCTGTGTATTTGTTATTCTGTGTATAATTTTTGTTTGTGTCATGCAACATGGTGCTTGAGTTGTGGCAGAAAAGTGTCTGTCAACCAATCCATTTTATCAGTTTTATCAAAATTAAAAAAAAGTAAACAAGTATTGGAAAGAATTGTGCTGTTGTATGAAGAAAGTGGCTCAACTGTTTAGTTCATTTAAAGGTGGCTAAGACACAAGTCATTCATTCCTGTAAGAGTACCATTATTCCTTTGTTTGCTGTCACATCCCATTATTCCACTCACAATACCACATTTATTATCATAAAAAGCATTCCCCAATCCCCACACTCACACACACATACATACACACATATATATTATATATATATATATATATATATATATATATATATATATATATATATATATATATAGGGGTCCCCTACAAAATCCCAAATGCACAGAATCCCGACACCCAAAATACCAAGACGAAAAGCCCGAAATACCACATTACCGAAACGTTGAAAGCATGAAATTCAAAATCGCAAAACTAATACATACATACAGCACACACAAAAAAATACACACACCCTCCCCCCATAACCAAACAAACCACCCTACACTAAAGATAAGCAGGGGGGCTTTGCCCCCCTGCACCCCCATGTGGGGGGCTGTGCCCTCCACACCCCCCTACTTTATTATTCTAACTCCGAGATCACACAAACATATACACAGGGCAAACTCACACCCACACATTACAGTCCCTCACACACACACACATACACCACAGTCACAACACACACTAAAGCCCCTCATAAACACACTTACACACACATACTTACCTGATCGCAACACCAGAAGTGCTAACTCAAAATCCCTTAACATCGGGATTTTGAATTTCACGCTTCTGGTCTTTCGGTAATGTGGGGTTTCGGGCTTTTCATCTCGGTATTTTGGGCGTCGGGATTCTGTACGTTCGGGATTTCGTACGGGACTATATATATATATATATATATATATATATATATATATATATATATATATATATATATATGTGTGTGTGTGTGTGTGTGTGTGTCTGGTTGACCGTTGCTTTGGTTGACACCTGGAAATGCAGGGTTGTTTGTTCAGATTTCTGGTTTATTAAATGAACTATACATCAAATGTTTTCTTTGCCAAAAAAGATAAGTGGGATGTATACTAGGTGTGTGCTTATTTGTGTGGATGTGTGCCAGTTAGTGTTACTGTAAGGGTTAGATAAGGGTTTAGATTAAGTGTGTGTGTGTGTGTGTGTGTGTGTGTGTGTGTGTGTGTGTGTGTGTGTGTGTGTGTGTGTGTGTGTGTGTGTGTGTGTGTGTGTGTGTGTGTGTGTGTGTGTGTGTGCGTGTGTTTGTGTATATATACAGTTGTGTGTGTTTAAGGCTAGGGTCAGGGCTAGGCTAGGTGACAGATTTAGTCTGTGTGTGTGTGTGTGTGTGTCTGTGTGTGTGTGTGTGTGTGTGTGTGTGTGTGTGTGTGTGTGTGTGTATGTGTGTGTGTGTGTGTGTGTGTGTGTGTGTGTGTGTGTGTGTGTGTGTGTGTGTGTGTGTGTGTGTGTGTGTAGAGCTAGGGTCAGGATTAGGTTACAGACAGATTTAGTGTGTCTGTGTGTGTGCATATGCGCATGCATGGTGAGCGGTCTTTTTTAAAGGTAGTATTATGGGAAGGGCTTTTATAAAGTTAAGATGTACTACTCTATAGTAGCATCCCTAGTTTAGGTTCTCTCCTGGTTGAAGTCACTGTGGGTGTCCATAAATTGTTAGTCCTCTCTGAACCCAACTCAGAGAATTGCCTTTATCTTATCAGAGCTATGCACTCCTTGGAGTCAGTCATTTCTGCCTATATAGAAAGTCCAAAAAGTAATGGCCTTAGTTTCCTTGGTGTAGATCCAGTATGTGGTGTATGCTTAAACTGCCATGCGTCTTCTGGGCTTAGTGACAGCAGTGCTCTTCACAGTTCCATTCCCACTCTTTTTTAAACATTTTTATCAACTTCACTTATTACATAATGACATGGGAATGCACATACTTATAAAGGAGAGAACTTTCTTAATAATTGTTATTCAATTTAATATTATGTAGATTGAGCAAATCCTGCCTTCTCTGAAATTTCACTCCTCCTCCTCCTGAACATTATCCTGCATGTATTGTTTCAATGGATTTCATTTGATTCCATGTAATTTACTTCTTTCATTTTTGAAAGTTCTCACATCCAGTTATTTTATCTAATTAAGATCATTCAGTAATTCTGTTGTGGTTGGTTTAGTTTGTAACTTCTGATGTTAAGTTGTCTATCTCGCCTTCATTCTTGCTGGTTGGGACTCAGCCATCTTCAAAAGCTCGAGAGCTGCATACTGGCTTGAGGCCACCCCATATCCCATGATGCCTGGTGCTAGATACCCAGATCTCGTTTGCCGCTTCTGGTACGAGGTTGTCTTACTGGCTCAGGTCATATTTTTTCATCATTTTATCCGTTTTTTTGATAAATTATTAGATTTGTTAGTGTAGATTGTTTACAGTAGTTAACCTCTCTCTCTCTCTACATATATATATATATATATATATATATATATATATATATATATATATACTTGTTGGATCTATAACTCTCTCTTGATCCTTCCCCTATCCCTTCAGAAAACTTGTTTTAGTTAGAGAGTTTTCCCATCCCCCTTCACTTCTTCTCATAGGTAGCCATTTAAATTAGAGGCTAACCCTTTTCCTTTTCTCTATAAAAAAAAAAAAAAGTTTTAGCTTTTACCTAGTTAGTTTATTAGCTTGTAAGTATATTATATTGTGGCTGTGTTTTTGGATGTGTTAACTTTAGTGTATGGTAGTTGTCATATCTTAGTTCTTTTGTTGTTTATTGTCCTTGGTATTCAAATTCTTTTTCAGGGATGTCCAAGGACACCAAGGTGTCCGGATTCAAGAAGTGTGACTCATGCTGTCAGAAGATGTCTCTGACAGATGGTCACACTTCTCGTGTCTATTGCCTGGGCGCCGTGCACCTGCAGGACTCTCGTTCGGTTTGCCATGCCTTCAGTCCAAGAGTCCTGCAGGAGCGTAAAAACAAGTTAATCCTACGGCGTTTACTTAAGCAGGATTCACCGGCTAAGACTCAGCCCGTGAAGGCCTCTAAGCCACCTAAATCTTCAGCTCCCAGTTCGGAGCCGTCGATGGGTGAAGCTGTTCCTTCAGCCTCGGTTCCGGCCGGAACCGATTTACCTGTCTCCGAGTCGGTTCCGACTCTCCCTTTGGAGCCATCGGAGAGTCAAAAGAGATCTAGGTCTCCCTCCCTGGAGTCAATACGCTCGGCTCCGAGGTCTCCTCTGCTCTAATCAGAGCACAGTCATCGGTCACACTCTTCTCGCTCCTCAGATCATGATGTGGAGAGAGTGGTCAGTAGGCTGTTAAAATCACAGGCCCTAGCAAAAATGTTGTCCAGCCCCCCCTCATCAGGTGTCGGCTGCATCCATGTCTGCAGTTGTTCCTCCTGTGACTCCTCCCTTGAGCTCGGAGCCGGAGTTCACTGGGGTTCGAGTCGTGGAACCGTCGGCACCAATACCTTCTCCTTCGGTTCCGTCATCGGCTCCGATCACTTCCTTGGTACCGTCCTTGGAAGGGTCTGGGTGCCGAGACTCCCTCGTCGGCTCTGAGGGGGCAAGTGGCATTGGACCCTCGTCTGACCCCATTCTCCCCCTCAGAGCTTCGGCGCAGGTGAGCTCGGCTCCTACATCGGCTTCGGAGCTGTCCCCCTTGGTGCGGAGAGAGATTCTGGTCTCTTCGGAACTGTAGCCTTCTCGGCATCCAAGCAGGGACACCTTCGAGGTCATGAGGAGTGTGCTGGCCCCTGAGTCAGCCCCACGTTCATCCCTATCGGCTCCTCCCACTATGGTGCCTGCGTCTGCCTCTGCCCCTCCTCCAGACCCCAAGCGTGGGGAACCAACGCTCCAGGGCACCCCCTTGGGTGTATCCTCCTCTTCCGAGGCCTCCCCTGATCATTCAGAGGAGCCACCTCATAAGAGGAAATGCAAGAGGGAGCATGTTGACTCCCCTGAGTCTGTCACATCAGATACCGACTTAGAGGATTCAGAAGGGTCCCCGAGTTCCCCCTCTGAAGATGTCTCCTTCTCAGACATCCTTGAGATGCTTAGGCAGAGGGGGAACTGGACTACCCTAAGCCCTTCCGAGGATGAGTCGGTATTCCTGGATGCGTTTGGATCCCGACCTTCCACCTCCAGGGTGTCTCCGCCTTTCAACCTACTGATGTCTGTGGTGGCTGGGAAAGCGTGGCCAGCTCCAGACACAGTGGAACCTACCCCCAGAAGTCCCGCTAAATACATAACTGCCCCACAGGATAAACAGTTTTTGACCAAAGGTGTCCCTGTTGATGCCATGGTGGTAGCGGTGGCCACAAAGAAGGAGTTGGCGGAAACTTCTTCATCTGTCCATCCCCCTAACAAGGAGTCCAGGACAATGGACAGATATGGGAAGCGGATGTTCTCTTCAGCGACTTTTTGTATGTGGTCTCTGAATTATTTGTGCCACTTTACCCGCCTTCAAAGGGATCTCCTTAAAGAGCTTGGAGATACCCTCCAAGATCCATCAGCTGAGGGGGCCCGGGCTAAGGCAGCCTCCCAGCTGGCGACTCTTAATTCGGCGGTGAACTCCTTCATGAGGCTCATTTCTTATGCAGCCAATGGTGCGAGTAGAGCCGCGGGCACAGGTGTTGCTCAAAGGAGACATGCTTGGATGCGGCTATGTAATTTTGCGGAAACTTCCAGAGCATCTTTCACCAACACCCCTTTGATGGTTCCTCTCTTTTTGGATCACAGGTGAAGGACACCCTTACCAGGTGTGAGCAGGAAGGCAAGACTCTCTCTGCCGTGGGAGTCCGTTTTTCCACTCCTTCCAGACCAAATATTCCGCAAATGGGGCCAGCCTTGCTGCGACCTTTTTGCCACCCCCTTCAACAGCAAGTGCAACAATTTCTTCTCTCTCCTTCCACTTCCTGGACATTCTCCCAGAGACGCTCTAGTCCACGATTGGCCTCAGGGACTTCTTTATGCATTCCCTCCATTTCCCCTT
This sequence comes from Protopterus annectens, assembly GCF_019279795.1. Classification (NCBI taxonomy): domain Eukaryota; kingdom Metazoa; phylum Chordata; order Ceratodontiformes; family Protopteridae; genus Protopterus; species Protopterus annectens. The sequence continues at coordinate 533,432,700 of NC_056749.1, read as the reverse complement.
ATTCCGAAACTGATACAGAAAGCTACCGTATTGGGCTGCAAAATGATCCTCATTGCTCCTTACTGGCCTCAACAAATATGGTTCCCGTTCCTGCATTATCATCTTCTCGAGCAGCCTTGGACTCTGGACCTAGTTCCAGACCTTCTGATCCATCAATCGGGTGGGCTGCACCAATCCCTGCAATCTCTCCAGCTCACTGCTTGGTTGCTCCACTTCCAACCTTAGCCAGGCTTCCAGATATCTCCCCCTCTGTGCGTGAAATTATTTTATCATCACACAAGTCTACCACTAGGAAAACATACGCTAGTAAGTGGAAACGTTTTTCTTCCTGGGCAGAGACTAAGAGTATAGATCCCTTTTCAGCCCCTATACACCACATTTTGGAATTTCTTGCAGAACTCTTTCATTCGGGGTCCGCTTCCACTACAATTAGAGTTCAGTTAGCTGCAATTTAAAATTTTCACATTGACCTGTCGTAGAGCTTTTCTCAAAGGGACCACTCTGCTCAGGCCTCCAGTGAGAGATCCTCCACCTCCGCGGGATCTAAATTTAATTTTAGCTTCTCTAATATTGCCTCCCTTCGAACTTGCAGCATCTTGTTCCTTGAAGTTTCTATCTTGGAAAACTCTCTTTCTGGTAGCCATTACTTCAGCCAGAAGAGTTTCGGAACTGCAGGCTCTTTGTACCCGTCCTCTGTACCTAGTTCCAGAATGATAGGGTTGTTCTCAGGACTAATCCTTCCTTCCTTCCTAAGGTCTCTTCAGAAAATAATTTGAATCAGTCCATAGACCTTCCTGTGTTTTTTCCCAACCACTCTAACAGGGCAGAATATAAATTGCATCAGTTAGATGTTCACAGGCAACTACGCTTTTATTTGCATAGAACTAAATATATCAGGAAATCGGACCAACTTTTCCTTTCTTATGCTGAGGGTAAACAAGGTCTACGAACAAAAACAAAATAACCAAACCAGATAAAACCAAAAGAGGAACCTTGTTTTGCAGAAACCACGCGAAGCAATTCCTTTAGAACCTTAACGCTTTTAATGAATCCACAAACAGAGCGTTTTCACCACGGAACCCCGTGGCTTCATCGGAGATAAAATACACACATGAAAAGCTCAGTTTATATTAAATGAAACAGGAAGTGATATCCTCTTACTTCCTGTAATACGGCAGCATAGTTATAAAGTCTGTACAGTTTAACAAGTTCCATAAAACAATTTTTAAAAAGTATGTCACAAACACAAGACTCAAAACAACTAAAATATAATACAAAGCATAAACAAATAATGCATTTATCTAAAAAGGTTTGTCTATACACAAACCCTAAAATTAATAAACAAGACCAGTAAAAAACCTCTCCTGCATCATTTTTTAGTTAGTTAGTTGTGTAGAATTAAATAAGCAGACCCGTCCAAACTTTAAATTGTAATCAAGTGCCTAAAAGTTTTTTTTTTTTTTTTTTTTTTTTTTTTTTTGGGATACAAATAAAGATAAAAATAAACAATATAATTGAATATACAATATTTTAAGCTAGCACGACCCTGCAATAGACTAAATGTTTTTTTAAGATAGATTTTTAAAATATATGTGTTTGTCCTAAACACGCAACGTGTATTTTTAGTAAAAAAATACACTGACATAACCCTAAAAGTACACAGGTTTACCTGTTAGTGGAATCCGGCAGGGGTTACCTAAGATAACTTCTCAGTTTTAGGACAGGGGCTATGTTACAGTTACTATTAAGCCCAGGGTGGCTAAATGCATCTAAACGCAACTGCCATTCCAGCTCCCTGTTTTCCAGGATTAGAGAAAAAGGCCCACCCCTAATTTTTACAGGTACGTGGTCTATGGCCATGAATTGGAAGCTGTGACCTGGGTTCAGGGCTATGTGCTTTGCTAGTGCATTGTCATCTCTGCTGTTCCTAATTGCATATAAGTGCTCATACATTCTATCTCGAACCCGTCTGTCAGTTTTCCCAATATAGAACCCTTGACAGCAGTTGCACATAGCAATGTAGATAATTGATCTACTCTCACAGTTGAGGGGAAACCTAATATCATACTTTGTATCCCTCACCTGGAATGTCTCACCAACACGGACGTTGTTACAGAACTTACAAAATCCACATCTAGACATTCCTCTCCTTTTATGAAAAGTCCCTTGGTGCGCATCTCTTTGTAGTAGTTCCTTAAGGTTGTTAGACCTTCTAAATATGAATCTAGGTTCACTACCTAGTTTTTCAACTAGGAAAGCATTGGAAGAAATAAGATGCCAATTCTTCCTAATAATGTCTAGAATACCTTGGGAATTCATACTGAAAGTAGTAACAAAACTCAGAGAGAAATCGCACTTCAACCCTAGAGGTGCCCTTGTGGTGCTCACCTCACTCACGAGGGAAATCATTTCCTGCCCTGTGTTTGTATCAGAGACATTATGTGCTACATTTTGCTGGAAAAGTAAAGGTTTGTAGAAGCCCTTCATCCTTTTAAGAGTGACTTCCTCTATAAGTTCTAATAACAATTTGTCGGGATACCCCCTATTAATGAACATCTCTCTCAATAAGATACATTCCTTAGTGAAGTCCACCAGAGTACTGCACATTCTTCCTGCCCTCACCAGCTGTCCTTTTACAATTGACCTTTTTTGTTTGTACGGATGAAAGCTGGTGAAGTGCAGGAAAGAGTTGCAGTACGTGGGTTTCCTGTACACAGTTGACGTCAAAACCTCATTAGTGGTATCCTTCACTAATTTAACATCGAGGTAGTCAATCTCTTTAGTTGAGAATTTAAATGTAAATTTTAGAAATTCAGTTGTAGAATTGATGGATTCCACAAACTCTGCTGCTTGTGCTTCCGAGCCCCTGAACAACAAAAACATGTCGTCCAGGAACCGGGTATAGAATGTGACAAGCTCACTAAGCCCAAGGACCCTTTGCAAGATGTTAGCCTCCCAATAGCCCATGACATAGTTTGCTACTCCCGCCCCACAGGGGGAGCCCATCGCCACGCCACGTTTCTGCAAAAAGAATTCGCCATTAAAGGTGAAATAATTGCTGGTCAAAACAATTTCCAGCAGCTCAGTGACCAAGTCAACCTCCAGTTTAGAAGCACCAAAGCCATTTAACATAGTCCCAATCCACTCCACCGCCTCTAAGTGCGGAATGGAAGTGTATAGGTCTATGACGTCAATGGTCAGCAAGTTGTTACTGTCGTTGTACGGTACACAGTTAACGTTGTCAAGGAACGTCCATGAGTCCCTACATATACTGGGAATTCCTTTGATGTATTTGTCCAGTATCTGAGTAATAAGTTTTGAACATGGATAAGTAATGGACGACCTGCCGTCAATCAATGCCCTCATAGGGGGATTGCTGATACTCTTGTGAATTTTAGGGATTCCGAACATGACGGGTATCATTGAACAAGTTATATCGATATAATTATACATGTTCATATCAATTTTTCCCGTCAAGAACAGATCCCTAAAATAACCCCTAATTCTCTGGGTGCTACCATTGACTTCGTTCTTTGAGGCTGTTGTGTAAGCGTCACCCTCTAGTAGTAGTGTCATCTTCTCATTGTATGTTGTGTTGTAAAATATCACTAACCCTCCGCCCTTATCAGGTTTTAATACCCGTACAGGTAAGCGACTAATCTCCTCCAGGAGTAGCAACTGTTCTTTAGTAACATTAAATTGTTTGGGCCTGGGTCTGTTGTTAACGTTGTTAGCTAGAAATCTAAAATCCATTTCACAAGTGTTCTCAAACAGTTGTAAAGTGGAATGTAAAGGGGGATTAAATACACTGGCTAGTTTTAAATTATTAGTCGTGTTACCATCTTCAATTGAGTTGTCACCATCAATTGATTGATTGAACATTAATTTAAGATTCATCTTTCTCACAAAACACTTGAGTTCTATAATTTCTTTGGCAATACTACCATTCCTGCTCGGAACGAAAGAATTACCAAGTGCCAATAGCTCAACCAGCTGGTCATCCAATGTGATATCAGAGAAATTGTAAATCCTAAAGTCACCATTTTTATTAGTAAGAATGGTGGGATAGTCTGTTTCCAAAGCTTGGTCCGAAGAATCCATGTTAGCCGAAAAATCAGGGGGTGGGACAACCCTATCTGACACCTCAACCCGCAGGTTTACATCTAATTCTTTGTCCTGTTCACATAAGACTTCCTGCCGCGCTGACCTAAAAAATTACTGTTGTTATAACCTGTGTTCTGTTTATTTTGTTTGTTATTGTTGTTATATCCATTCTGGGAAGTCCTATATCCCCCTTTGTCTCTAGCAAACCCCTTAATTCTGTTACTCCTCCTGGGTTCTGGGTTATTATCATCTTCAATGACATCCTCTTCAATTATGTCATCCAACCTAGTGTCGTTTTCTTCAATTTGTGTTGTTGGATTGACCCCGACTGCACCTAGGCGGGTGTCCCTAGTCCCCTTTAAGTTAGGGTAAGCAGATTTTTTTAAATATGCTTCCCTATCCCTAGTCAGTTTCCTGTTTTTATTACCTTTTAACTTTATTAACAGTGTGTCAATGCTGGACAAAATTCTCCCATAGTCAAATCTATATCTGCTAAAATCAAGGTCAGCTTTGATATCTTTGTCCAAGTCATTAATATCATTCAGTAAAGTGTCAATATGCAATGCATAGTACTTAACAATAAGGTCTAGCAGTTCACTGCCTTGCTTTTGAAACAATGTTTCTAAATCGACTAGAAAGTCCAAGTCAGTTATTAAGCCTGATGGCATAAAGTTGTTTCCTAGTCCTTTCGGTACAAGTTTTTCAGCAATACACTGTTTAAAATAAGCAGACTCCAACTGCAACTTTTTAAGTTTGAGCAGTTTGGAGTCAAAGAATTTAAGTTTATCAGCTAAACATGTGTTTCCATTAGATAAGTTAGTACCGATAGACATACCTTCTTGGCCAAACAAGAAACCAGTGGTGTCCAATAACCAACCACCAAGGTTAGGTAGCCCGTCACCACTTCCAGCAGTTCTATTTACAGCATTAACTTGGCCTGTCCGTTGGTCAACATTAGACCGAGCATTTGAAACTGCTCCTGCATAGGACGCTGAACGTCCGACCTCCTCCTCATTCATGGAACCAATGCCCAAAAGAGAAATCGTGCTGTTCTGGCTGTTACCCGGACTAGTAGCATTAGAAGCCACTAAAGGCCGTCGTTCCGGCTGTGCAGCTGGAATCCAATCGTCGGCACTGCCCTGGCTCAGCCCCGTCAACCTGCCACCATCCGAATGCCTTTCTTTTAAAGCCTGGAATGTGACCTGCATATCGTCCATCCGCGAATTAATTTGGTCGAGCCTGCTCGATAATCCTGCTATTAGGACTGTTAAGTCCATTTCACCAACATCGCTGCCGCTTGCCATCACGCTAAGCCGGTAACTGCTAAACAAACAGGTATCCTCCGAAGCAAAACAACCACGAACAAAAACAAAATAACCAAACCAGATAAAACCAAAAGAGGAACCTTGTTTTGCAGAAACCACGCGAAGCAATTCCTTTAGAACCTTAACGCTTTTAATGAATCCACAAACAGAGCGTTTTCGCCACGGAACCCCGTGGCTTCATCAGAGATAAAATACACACATGAAAAGCTCAGTTTATATTAAATGAAACAGGAAGTGATATCCTCTTACTTCCTGTAATACGGCAGCATAGTTATAAAGTCTGTACAGTTTAACAAGTTCCATAAAACAATTTTTAAAAAGTATGTCACAAACACAAGACTCAAAACAACTAAAATATAATACAAAGCATAAACAAATAATGCATTTATCTAAAAAGGTTTGTCTATACACAAACCCTAAAATTAAATTAATTAATTAATTAAAACAATTTAAAGTTTGGACGGGTCTGCTTATTTAATTCTACACAACTAACTAACTAAAAAATGATGCAGGAGAGGTTTTTTACTGGTCTTGTTTATTAATGTTAGGGTTTGTGTATAGACAAACCTTTTTAGATAAATGCATTATTTGTTTATGCTTTGTATTATATTTTAGTTGTTTTGAGTCTTGTGTTTGTGACATACTTTTTAAAAATTGTTTTATGGAACTTGTTAAACTGTACAGACTTTATAACTATGCTGCCGTATTACAGGAAGTAAGAGGATATCACTTCCTGTTTCATTTAACATAAACTGAGCTTTTCATGTGTGTATTTTATCTCTGATGAAGCCACGGGGTTCCGTGGCGAAAACGCTCTGTTTGTGGATTCATTAAAAGCGTTAAGGTTCTAAAGGAATTGCTTCGCGTGGTTTCTGCAAAACAAGGTTCCTCTTTTGGTTTTATCTGGTTTGGTTATTTTGTTTTTGTTCGTGGTTGTTTTGCTTCGGAGGATACCTGTTTGTTTAGCAGTTACCGGCTTAGCGTGATGGCAAGCGGCAGCGATGTTGGTGAAATGGACTTAACAGTCCTAATAGCAGGATTATCGAGCAGGCTCGACCAAACTAATTCGCGGATGGACGATATGCAGGTCACATTCCAGGCTTTAAAAGAAAGGCATTCGGATGTTGGCAGGTTGACGGGGCTGAGCCAGGGCAGTGCCGACGATTGGATTCCAGCTGCACAGCCGGAACGACGGCCTTTAGTGGCTTCTAATGTTACTAGTCCGGGTAACAGCCAGAACAGCACGATTTCTCTTTTGGGCATTGGTTCCATGAATGAGGAGGAGGTCGGACGTTCAGCGTCCTATGCAGGAGCAGTTTCAAATGCTCGGTCTAATGTTGACCAACGGACAGGCCAAGTTAATGCTGTAAATAGAACTGCTGGAAGTGGTGACGGGCTACCTAACCTTGGTGGTTGGTTATTGGACACCACTGGTTTCTTGTTTGGCCAAGAAGGTATGTCTATCGGTACTGACTTATCTAATGGAAACACATGTTTAGCTGATAAACTTAAATTCTTTGACTCCAAACTGCTCAAACTTAAAAAGTTGCAGTTGGAGTCTGCTTATTTTAAACAGTGTATTGCTGAAAAACTTGTACCGAAAGGACTAGGAAACAACTTTATGCCATCAGGCTTAATAACTGACTTGGACTTTCTAGTCGATTTAGAAACATTGTTTCAAAAGCAAGGCAGTGAACTGCTAGACCTTATTGTTAAGTACTATGCATTGCATATTGACACTTTACTGAATGATATTAATGACTTGGACAAAGATATCAAAGCTGACCTTGATTTTAGCAGATATAGATTTGACTATGGGAGAATTTTGTCCAGCATTGACACACTGTTAATAAAGTTAAAAGGTAATAAAAACAGGAAACTGACTAGGGATAGGGAAGCATATTTAAAAAAATCTGCTTACCCTAACTTAAAGGGGACTAGGGACACCCGCCTAGGTGCAGTCGGGGTCAATCCAACAACACAAATTGAAGAAAACGACACTAGGTTGGATGACATAATTGAAGAGGATGTCATTGAAGATGATAATAACCCAGAACCCAGGAGGAGTAACAGAATTAAGGGGTTTGCTAGAGACAAAGGGGGATATGGGACTTCCCAGAATGGATATAACAACAATAATAAACAAAATAAACAGAACACAGGTTATAACAACAGTAATTTTTTAGGTCAGCGCGGCAGGAAGTCTTATGTGAACAGGACAAAGAATTAGATGTAAACCTGGGGTTTGAGGTGTCAGATAGGGTTGTCCCACCCCCTGATTTTTTGGCTAACATGGATTCTTCGGACCAAGCTTTGGAAACAGACTATCCCACCATTCTTACTAATAAAAATGGTGACTTTAGGATTTACAATTTCTCTGATATCACATTGGATGACCAGCTGGTTGAGCTATTGGCACTTGGTAATTCTTTCGTTCCGAGCAGGAATGGTAGTATTGCCAAAGAAATTATAGAACTCAAGTGTTTTGTGAGAAAGATGAATCTTAAATTAATGTTCAATCAATCAATTGATGGTGACAACTCAATTGAAGATGGTAACACGACTAATAATTTAAAACTAGCCAGTGTATTTAATCCCCCTTTACATTCCACTTTACAACTGTTTGAGAACACTTGTGAAATGGATTTTAGATTTCTAGCTAACAACGTTAACAACAGACCCAGGCCCAAACAATTTAATGTTACTAAAGAACAGTTGCTACTCCTGGAGGAGATTAGTCGCTTACCTGTACGGGTATTAAAACCTGATAAGGGCGGAGGGTTAGTGATATTTTACAACACAACATACAATGAGAAGATGACACTACTAATAGAGGGTGACGCTTACACAACAGCCTCAAAGAACGAAGTCAATGGTAGCACCCAGAGAATTAGGGGTTATTTTAGGGATCTGTTCTTGACGGGAAAAATTGATATGAACATGTATAATTATATCGATATAACTTGTTCAAAGATACCCGTCATGTTCGGAATCCCTAAAATTCACAAGAGTATCAGCAATCCCCCTATGAGGGCGTTGACTGACGGCAGGTCGTCCATTACTTATCCATGTTCAAAACTTATTACTCAGATACTGGACAAATACATCAAAGGAATTCCCAGTATATGTAGGGACTCATGGACGTTCCTTGACAACGTTAACTGTGTACCGTACAACGACAGTAACAACTTGCTGACCATTGACGTCATAGACCTATACACTTCCATTCCGCACTTAGAGGCGGTGGAGTGGATTGGGACTATGTTAAATGGCTTTGGTGCTTCTAAACTGGAGGTTGACTTGGTCACTGAGCTGCTGGAAATTGTTTTGACCAGCAATTATTTCACCTTCAATGGTGAATTCTTTTGCAGAAACGTGGGCATGATGGCCTCCCTGTGGGCGGAGTAGCAAACTATGTCATGGGCTATTGGGAGGCTAACATCTTGCAAAGGGTCCTTGGGCTTAGTGAGCTTGTCACATTCTATACCCGTTCCTGGACATGTTTTTGTTGTTCAGGGGCTCGGAAGCACAAGCAGCAGAGTTTGTGGAATCCATCAATTCTACAACTGAATTTCTAAAATTTACATTTAAATTCTCAACTAAAGAGATTGACTACCTCGATGTTAAATTAGTGAAGGATACCACTAATGAGGTTTTGACGTCAACTGTGTACAGGAAACCCACGTACTGCAACTCTTTCCTGCACTTCACCAGCTTTCATCCGTGCAAACAAAAAAGGTCAATTGTAAAAGGACAGATGGTGAGGGCAGGAAGAATGTGCAGTACTCTGGTGGACTTCACTAAGGAATGTATCTTATTGAGAGAGATGTTCATTAATAGGGGGTATCCCGACAAATTGTTATTAGAACTTATAGAGGAAGTCACTCTTAAAAGGATGAAGGGCTTCTACAAACCTTTACTTTTCCAGCAAAATGTAGCACATAATGTCTCTGGTACAAACACAGGGCAGGAAATGATTTCCCTCGTGAGTGAGGTGAGCACCACAAGGGCACCTCTAGGGTTGAAGTGCGATTTCTCTCTGAGTTTTGTTACTACTTTCAGTATGAATTCCCAAGGTATTCTAGACATTATTAGGAAGAATTGGCATCTTATTTCTTCCAATGCTTTCCTAGTTGAAAAACTAGGTAGTGAACCTAGATTCATATTTAGAAGGTCTAACAACCTTAAGGAACTACTACAAAGAGATGTGCACCAAGGGACTTTTCATAAAAGGAGAGGAATGTCTAGATGTGGATTTTGTAAGTTCTGTAACAACGTCCGTGTTGGTGAGACATTCCAGGTGAGGGATACAAAGTATGATATTAGGTTTCCCCTCAACTGTGAGAGTAGATCAATTATCTACATTGCTATGTGCAACTGCTGTCAAGGGTTCTATATTGGGAAAACTGACAGACGGGTTCGAGATAGAATGTATGAGCACTTATATGCAATTAGGAACAGCAGAGATGACAATGCACTAGCAAAGCACATAGCCCTGAACCCAGGTCACAGCTTCCAATTCATGGCCATAGACCACGTACCTGTAAAAATTAGGGGTGGGCCTTTTTCTCTAATCCTGGAAAACAGGGAGCTGGAATGGCAGTTGCGTTTAGATGCATTTAGCCACCCTGGGCTTAATAGTAACTGTAACATAGCCCCTGTCCTAAAACTGAGAAGTTATCTTAGGTAACCCCTGCCGGATTCCACTAACAGGTAAACCTGTGTACTTTTAGGGTTATGTCAGTGTATTTTTTTTACTAAAAATACACGTTGCGTGTTTAGGACAAACACATATATTTTAAAAATCTATCTTAAAAAACCATTTAGTCTATTGCAGGGTCGTGCTAGCTTAAAATATTGTATATTCAATTATATTGTTTATTTTTATCTTTATTTGTATCCCAAAAAAAAAAAAAAAAAAAAAACTTTTAGGCACTTGATTACAATTTAAAGTTTGGACGGGTCTGCTTATTTAATTCTACACAACTAACTAACTAAAAAATGATGCAGGAGAGGTTTTTTACTGGTCTTGTTTATTAATTTTAGGGTTTGTGTATAGACAAACCTTTTTAGATAAATGCATTATTTGTTTATGCTTTGTATTATATTTTAGTTGTTTTGAGTCTTGTGTTTGTGACATACTTTTTAAAAATTGTTTTATGGAACTTGTTAAACTGTACAGACTTTATAACTATGCTGCCATATTACAGGAAGTAAGAGGATATCACTTCCTGTTTCATTTAATATAAACTGAGCTTTTCATGTGTGTATTTTATCTCTGATGAAGCCACGGGGTTCCGTGGCGAAAACGCTCTGTTTGTGGATTCATTAAAAGCGTTAAGGTTCTAAAGGAATTGCTTCGCGTGGTTTCTGCAAAACAAGGTAAACAAGGTCTTCCAGTCTCAAAAGTAACCTTGTCCAGGTGGTTGACTTCTATCATCACATTTATCTATTAACTGAGGAATAAAGAGTTACCTGTTAAACCAAAAGGTCACTCCACCAGAGCTTTAGCCACTTCTGTGGCCTTTCAGGCTAGGTTGCCCATGGAATCTATTTGTGCTGCGGCTACGTGGGCCAACCCACATACTTTTATTTCGCACTATAAGTTGGATTTGGTTTCCAGAAACAGAGCAGATTTTGGTTCCACTGTTCTGAAGAGTTTGTTCTGATGAGCCACCCAGGATTTTAGGTGCTAGGGACGCTGTCCCAACCAGCAAGAATGAAGGCGAGATAGAAAACTTAACATAAAGAAGTTATGTACCTACCATAACGTTCCATGTTAGTTATCTTCTTCTTGCCTTCTTTCTTGCATCCCACTCTCCATCCCCCTATCCTTGTAGACCAAGAAGAGTGCCTTATGGTTTTTTTCACTGGCTGAGTCTTCTGTCTAGTAGCCTCTCTGGAGGTTTTATATATTCCAGGATAGGATCCTTTCCTTTTTATGTCTGCAGTTAGACTTACCAAATGAGATCTGGGTATCTAGCACCAGGCATCATGGGATATGGGGTGGCCTCGAGCCAGTATGCAGCTCTCGAACTTTAAGATGGCCGAGTCGGAGCCGAGGATCGGCTCCGAACCCCAACCAGCAAGAAAGAAGGCGAGAAGAAGACAACTAACATGGAATGTTATTGTAGGTATATAACTTCTTTTTTTCTAGTAATAGCTTCTCTGGTTGCCAACAGCATTAAATTTAGTAGGGGCCTAATATGTCCTGGCAGTTCTGTTTCTATATCCTATCTCAAAAGAATCATTTCATTAGTTAGAATAAATTGCTCCCCCAACATTTCTGACAACATAACCCCCATCAGTCTAACATTTGTATTCAGGTGTATTACATTAAAAAAATGTTTTATGGTTCAAGGTTGAAATTTGAGAAAGCCAACAAATAATGAGGACTACATATCAAAAATGTATTGGGATATGTTTTGCTACTTTATACAAGTCAAACTTAAAATTTGAACAACAGCACGCATGTTCTAATAACAAAAAGAACTTGAAAAGTTGCATCTGAATAATCACGACCTACATGTACCATCTAAACCACTATCATGAATTTCCTTCCTGGCTACCACAACTATCACAGTACCTGTTTCTTGTCATAAGTAGATGCAAATACACAATCGTAGTCCTGTACTTGCAGATTGGTCTTTCAGATGATGTCACTGGCAATTTGGATATGTTCTCAATTCCCACTGAAAGTAAAAATGGCTGCAGTAAACCCTGAGCCAAATATCTTCACTAAAACATTTATTCTTCAGTAATCATGTGCTGCCTATCTATGACCTCATTAGTTAAAACTGTGCTGCTTCATTTTTAAAACTGGTTTTAAACTTGTAACACCATTTAGATCTGGTGGAATCTCAGCCTTCAGATTGTTAATCCATTAATACTAGTAAACAAACAGTACCTCCAGACGCATTTACATTACTTTTCTTTGACTTTTTTACTTAAACACCTTGATTTTACCTGCTTGAGCTTTCATTGGTAGACTTTGCCTCAATTCCCACTAACAATTTCAGAAAACCTGTCTATTCTATCACCTTAGTTTTCAAAAAATCCACTAAGTATAGTCTAAAATCCCCTTCCAGTACTCCAGTTAGTGTTGTATTTTTTCTTTAAGCTTTATGCTTGCATTTTGCATTTGACCACAGAAAAATATCCATCTTATTCTGCACTTCAACTACCTGCTGCTAAACAGGCATAATGGGAGAATGTAAGGCACACAAAAATTCAATATTGTCAACTTCCAGCAATTGTTATGAATTCTTCCAGACAGTCTAAATGCATCCCACAAGCCAGACTTCACTTCTTCTGTACTTCTCATTATTTCCATAACACCAAGTTGTCATTTTTTTTATTATCACCAAAACATTGCTGTATTCGTGAATGGGCATGCCTTCGTTGAAGGTTCGGCGTCTAGCTGGCAACTCGGCACCGTAAAAACCTACTGCCAATTATTTGTGGACCGGAGTTCCGCTGTGGCGACCCCTAACCGGGAAAAGCTGAAAGACAAACAACAACATTGCTGTAGAGAATACCCTTTCTGCAATTTTCATTACTAGTCATTGCTTCTACTGTTGTTATTTCAACTATTTTTTTTTTACTTTTTCAGCCAGCCTTGCAACGCTATATCATTTTCAAACTAAATCACCATGGCTTATGTCAAATTGCATTTTTACTTATTAAAATATAATTTTAATTAGCCTCTCAACACAAAATGATCAGGAAGGGTCTGCAGCCTCACCACAAGTCTTTCCAGAGGCCCTTTTAAAAACTCTGCAGAATCAATAAGAAGGGGTGTTATCTTTTATTTGTTATAAAAACAGATATTATTAACTTTATATTAACATACACACCAGTAACACAAAATACACTCTAAAAATGCTGGGCATTTCTGAAAAAATTCTCACAAAACAGCGGCGATACTCTATAGTGGAATAAGTGGGAAAATGATCATATGATAACTTAGCAGATGCATCAGGAGAGCACTGTATGCCAGTGCCACAAGGATCTCACCTAAGTAATTATCAACATGCTAAAGACTGTCAGGGCTCACCATAATCAAGTCATTGTAGATGTTTCCCTACGGGTCTACTTCTAAATTTCGAAGTTTCAAAACATTGACTTTCTTATGGTTGAGACCGTAAGACTGAAGTTTTGAAACTTTGAAATTTAAATAAAAAAAAATAAAAACAAAAAAAAATTTTTGTTTTACATTTTTGCAGGGTATGCCTAGTGCCATGAATTTGTTTACAATGCCTGTTAATTATATATACCAACTCCAAGATTACAGTACAGCAAGGAAAATGGTAAATATACTGTTCCACTCTGTATGTCGATCTTCATTTAATTGGATTGACATTTCAACACTTTGATCTTATGGTCTCAACCATAACAAAATCAACATTTTGAAACATTGATGTCCTCTACATATCCTGCTAGACAGGGGTCCAGGGAAGTAAATAGTGTGGGAAGAAATAGCCAGGGAATTGTTATGGCTAGGCTTGTATAGGCCCTAGGGCTGATAGCCTAGTACCAACCTATGAACCTATGAACCTACATCCTGCCGCAAGACTTGCTGTTTTGTTACATGCTTGCTCAAGTTCAATTGCTGAACAGAAATGCAAACAGGTAAAGCTAACAGAGACATAAGGGTAAGAGGAAGATGCATTTGATTAATAAAAGATGAAAGAAGTCAATCCCCGGGATTCATGAAGCTTGCGCCAGGCGCAGGCGTAGCGTAGGCGGAATAATGTCAAATATGGCCGTCGAGCGATTCAGGTACGATCCAATACCATGTGTACTACCGGCGTACGCCAGAACTGCGCAGCCCTCGGCATAGGTATGCTAATCACCCCATGCGCAGTGTCGCACCATGCAAATGAAGGCAGATAGTGATTCATGAAGTGGTGCAGGTGTAGCTTAAGCCCACGGAAATGTAAACCAAAAAACACGGTTTACATTTTCCCAAACAGAACATCGGAGCTATGGAAGCGGACCAGACTCATGTATTACAAAGTTAGCATATGCCAATGGCAAAATACACAGCCAATGGCATAAGAAAAGATGCACAACACCTAAAAAACAATATTTAATGTCATGTCCGCAGTAACGCACAGTACAACCGCAGGGCATGTGTGCGCAAACCGGAACATAAAGAAATTATATAAAAATGTCATAAAATCGCAATGTAATACAAATCAGGTTTACACCATAATACACAATGGTAGGCATGGAACACCACAACCAAGGTGCAAGGGTTGCTAAGGGCCTGCGACAGTGTTTGGCGCGGTAACTATGAATTAGTAGTCAGTGCCATGCAAATGAGGCAGATAATACTGAATCGCAAATGTCCCGCCGTACCATACGGCGCAGCGCTATAACACTGAGGAGTGGCTCAGAGGAGATACATGACAGCAGCAGAGGGGTGTGCCACCGTAGCAGTAAGCACATTGGAGCAATGCAAATCTGGCCTGGCCATTGCTAAGCAAAGCTGCAGGACAGGGGTGGGGAGGAAGGTATAGAATTGTTTAGCTGAGAGCACACATGGTGCCCAAAAGCGCATGTGTATGGGGATGAAAACGTGCCTGAAACCCAGTAAGCGGATGCACGGGCTGCGAACAATAGCACAAACTGGAAGGTCAGGGGAAGAAAAGAAGGAAATGCCAAAGTAGGGTAATTGGAGTACTAATGAGCAATCAACACCAATCAACTCACGGCAGCCAATCGACGGCAGCTGACAAGTCTGCTCGCAGAAACCTGCAAAACAGGATAGGGGAGGCATTGGAATGCAAAGAAAGGAGGGGAGGCATTGGATTGCAAAGATAGGAGTTCTGTCATAGCAGGGCAAAGTAAACCGACAGTAGACCGGCAATAGCACACAGTACGCAAGGTATGCCAGGTCTAGGAAAGTACAAATGAAAGCAGGCTGCAGGATGCATGCCAGAAAATGGTAGGTGGAACATGCAGAAATGTAAAGGGAAGGTCAAGATGTAATCCACGTCAGCCATATGTAATTTAACACCAAAGGCACCACAATAGTAGTTCCGGTAATAAAACACATAAGATACCCTGCAGATACGATCGTACATACACACCCTATGACATCATTGGTGTTCACAGCACAATAGTATAAAGTGTGAAAGCACCCTACACACACCTGTATATTCCCAAACACTGCACCATAGGTGTAAACACACGGGGAACTTTTAAAATGTACATGTTGGGAGCTGCCATAGCTGTGATTCATCAGCATGTGTTAGAGACTGACGGTGTTGTGGAGGATGATGCCGACAACCACCGCAGGCCCTGGAGGATGAGAAGAGTGTTCAGACCGAGGGTAACCTACCAGGGGCTACATGATCTGGAGATAGTAGAGCGTTACAGGGTGGACAGGGACATCCTACAGCAAATAGTGGAGCTGTGCCGACCACGCCTGAGAACCAGAAACAACAGAGGGGAACCCATCCCAGTGGACACGAAGGTATGTGTAAGCTTGTGAATACTAGCCACAGGTACCTTTCAAAGGCCAACTGGAGATATAATGGGGATCTCACAGGCATCAGCATCCAGGGTACTACACCAGTTCCTGGATGCCATGTTACCACATGCTAATGAGCATATATACTTCCCCCAAACACAGGAGGAGTTGGCCAGCAATATGCGTCACTTCCACCGTGTGGCACACTACCCAGAGGTACTGGGTGCGATAGACTGCACGCACATACAAATCAAGTCACCACCCAGGGAGCATGGTAGGCGCTACATAAACCGCAAGGGATTCCACTCCATCAACTGCCAGGTCATGTGCAATGCCCAGGGCATTGTCATGGATGTGTGTGCTGGCAGCCCTGGAAGCTACCATGACTCCCATATCTGGCATGCCTCACAGCTGTATCAGGTATTTGTCAGGGGGGACATCCCACATGGCCACCTTGTGGGGGATGCTGGCTATGCACTGGAGCCGTGGATGATGACTCCCATCAGAAATGCACACACACCCATGCAAGAATGCCATAATGAGGCACACGCACAAACCAGAATCATCATAGAGCGTGTGTTCGGGATGCTGAAATCATGGTTCCGGTGCTTGGACACATCTGGTGGAGCCTTGCAGTACTCTCCAGGCACGTGTGCCCACATCGTCATAGTATGTGCCATGCTACATAATATGATCCTGTGGAAACAGCTGCAGCAGGGACAAAATGGTGAAGGCCCTCATAGCCCACCGCAATTGCCAAGGCCATCACAGGCACAGAGGGATTCAGACCATGAACACACTGTGCCAGCCCCAGTAGGCAGACGGAGGTGTGCCCAATATTCCTATGCCTTGGCAAAGAGGGAACGGATAGCACATACTCTGACAGTGTAGGCCCCTATGGACTGACACACCACTCCACCTGCACACACAGTAAAATGGATGGCACACAAACACGACCACCTGTAAATTGCAATGTATAGGTGGCCCACTGTGTGAATCCTACATAGGCAGCCCTCAAACACTGTACACACAACAGCTATCAGAACACGGAATGTCAAAACCTGAACAGTACATGTGCCTATCAGCATATGGTGGTGCTGTGTGTATAGGTTCCCAGGTATATCGGTAGGTACACGGCCGATTGTCAGAGGTCATACACCAAACGGGGCAGTGTCCGCTATCACCACAACATCAAGTAACCAACTGTCGCTTAGTGGAGCAGAGGCAATTGTGGGAGCACATGTGTGTAAGCACTGTTCTGCACACACTCAGCACGGAGACCCTGCTGCATTAATGAGGGGCTCCACATAATATAATCATGGATGTTGTGTCAAGGCATGGGGTGTACCCATGACAGGTATTTGTCACCCCAGCATGCTCCACCTATGGTCGTTTGAAGGTGTAGCACAGTATCGTGTGTGGCTCACTGTGATATATATACCCAATGCCGGAGCACATCCAGTAAACATCACATGGACATACCATTAACTGGACTCAGCAATATGTAAACTAACTGAGTTACCCATGCGAGTGCAGTATGGAGTAACAGCCGTAGTATACTCCACGTACAAAATGACATAACACATGTGCAAATCCCAGATGGCCATGTTTTAAATGCAGTGACCGTCATGCATGTTCCCGGTCCCACATCCTGCAAGGGATGTAATGTAATCCCAAAGGCACGAGTAATGCATGTCGGATGCAGGTCATCAGATCATATGTGTAGCACACGTTAGCGGGAATATGCATTGCCCACTGCTGGTAAGCGACGTTTAAATATGACTATATGGATATGGGCGAAACAGGGATAAGCTTCATCGAATATCGCGCAGATCACGGTCAATGATGTCCAGAACAGGTGAAACCAGCATTAATCACCCCTGTACTAATAGCGCCTGCTCTGAAGGGTAAAACGACCACTGCCAGGAGTAGAACATGCAATCATGTATAGAATCACCTAACACTATTGCTAGCCAAGATGTACCTATGGCAGGGTTGCCACCTCTTCAAATGACCAGTGTGGGACATACGTCAGATGTCTGCAGGCCGACACATACACCCGGTCAGTACAAAATTGAGAACTTCACTGTTTTGCCTAGATAAAAGCTCATCCTTGTAATGTTTACTTACTTATTCTGTTTCTAGAACATATAGGTGGTTCAGATATAGAATACGTGTTTCATGCAACTATTACATAAACTATAGGAAATAAGTATGTTCCAAAATCTCAGGACATTTGCCATGTTTACAAATATTATGCAGGACACAACTGCCCAAAAAGGGACTGTCCCTCACAGAGTTGGACAGCTGGTAACCCTAACGTACAGCAGGTGTGTAATGTGACAAGTACAGACACAAACGTGCGGAGTCCAGGAAACAGTATACACCAAGTACACAATGAAAGGTGTAGCTTGCCTGTCACTTTCCCCATCAGATATATATATATATATATATATATATATATATATATATATATATATATATATATATGTATATATATATATATATATATATATGTACACATATATACATATATATAATACAGATAGAAAGTGCGATAGAGTGATATATGTTGATATATACGGATTCAGCGATATCTGCAAATATATATAGATAGGTCAATGACATTCATAACACCTCGGAGGTACAAATAAATAGGATACCGCCAACTATGGAATGTGTAACATACCGACATGCGTAACCACGAGGCTGAAAGACCGAAAGAACACAGTACCGGAACAGTACAACCGCGAGTAATAGTATGATGATATGAAGGGACATTTAGTTACCGCTGCCGGTGTTGCGGTCCACGTAGGTACTGTGTTCAACTGTGTTTGTGAGTGCCGTAGTCTGTGTATGTGTGTGTTGAGGGTGCCGTGTGCATCCCCGTGTGACTGTAATCTGTGTGTGTGTGTGTCCGCATCATGTGTCTGTTAGTGCCAACTCAGAGGTAGATCATTACGGTAGGTGTGGGTATAGCTAGCCGTAGGCATACGGTTACCACCTGTCCCACATTAGGAGGGACAGCCCCTCCCTGGGCAGGTGTGCCCTGACATAAATCATTACAAAGGGCAAATGTCCAGGATTGTAGGACATTAATATGTCCCATATATAATGTAATAGTTGCATTAAATGGTTATGCCTGTATGTAAGAAACGTAAATGTTACATGCAATATGATAAGTAGCCAAAGTCCCACAATAGGTATGTATTGAGGATAAAAGTATGTGCTAACCTGCAATGACTGCAAATATTTGGGACAGAAATACACGGGATAGCTGTCATTTAGACATATCCCTTGACATATCACTGCAATTCCGGAGGTATGGAAGTAGCAACCTCACCTGCATACTATATAGAAACCAATTAACAACGGCCCAATGTACAATCCCGTAACATAAGTCTACTAACTGATAGCTGTTTAATTAGGGATGGGGCCCACACACATATATCTGGAATATGTAGAAATGCAAGCCCCACAAACCTGTATATGCTACGTACACCCACCGACATCCCCCACACTAGAAACCATAGCAATACAGACTGTAATAACAGCACAAACATCCAGTCAGTCAATTACATCTGCAGAACCGTCAACATACCTTGTGAGAGACACAATTAAAGGCGCCAAGCAAAATTGCAGCCGTTATATAATGGAACAAACGGCGATGTTACAGGTTTTGTTTGCAATAGTCCATTATCAGACGTTGGGATGACAGGTACACCCACATGTTGAACCACATACTCTAGCAGTCACACACAATCCATGGGGGATATGAATCCAAAGTATAATTGTCTCCATGCATAGCAGTTGCAATTACACATAACAAAACACAATACAGGCCGTCTCCCCAAAGGTAGGGCAAATGGGCAACACCCAAGTGGAGAATTCAATTATACCCCACTGTTGCCGCTTAATTGGTGAATGGAGTAACTGCACAGCTGATATGCAAGTAATTAGTCACTCAGGAACACCAACTGGCGGGAGGAAACCACATGTTACAGGTATCGACGTATATAAGGATGACTTGCCAGACATTCAAACCGTATGCTCATACAAAATACCTGTTTAAGCAGTGTGAGAGAGATAGAGACGAAAGTCCATAACGATAACAAGGTATGTAGAACACTCAGTATGTACATTTATGTATAGCATGTTTTTTATTAATTATTTACTGTATGTATAGCCTGGTTTGCATTAATTAAAAGTGTCCGCAATGCATAAAGTGGGAAAAGGTATTTATGTAGTGATGTCTTGCTGAGCATACTAACGCATGTAGAAACTGTGCGTCCAGCAGTGGGCCACAAGGTACACGTCACAGACACCACAAGGGATGTTACATGAGGGCTTTAAACAGAACAATTCCATACAACCTGCCGTCAGTGGTAGGGTATGTCCAACAAGTACGTGCCATAGCAGGATAGTATATGTTGATATACTGTCACAGTAGGCATGTGTATGGGCATATAATGACAATGACATGTCTAAGGTGGTCCCGCTGTGCAAGTATGCTTTGCATTATGGGATACTATGTGAAATATGTGTAATGTATAGTATTGTAGGTAGATATGTCAGATATTCTACACAGCATAACAGGCATATCATGCATACCAAAGGTATCGTCTATTGGCATGTACAATAACAGGATACATATGGCTTGTAGGCACGGGACATTGCAATAGCATGATAGCTAATCTAAATGGAAGGGCTACCAAGTAACCATGCACAAAGGACATGTAATAGCTTCACAGGTTCATAGTGGGGTACTATGCAGTCTGGCAAGTCCATGTGTAAGCACAGCTATAGTGTTCACACCAGTGGCACCTCTCTAGGGTAGTGTCCTGTGAACAGCAGAGCCATGTGTTACCTGCACCTCTGCACAGTACAGCCACTGCAGTGATCCCTGGTGCACATGTGTCTCACAACCACCAAGGGAGGTATCACATGAACAGTGCTACTGAGTGTCCCTGCGTGATGTACATAGGACTCATGTTCCAAAGCATGGTGAGTGTCCAGTTTGGGAATGTAACCCTCAAGCACATCCCACTCATTGTTGCATGTGTGCACATATCCATGAGCATGTTGCTCACAGTAGCTTTTGCTTATGTCGTGTATGTGGAGTATATCCATTAATATTGTTGTGGACATGGACTCTGTCTGTTCAGCAGAGGTCACCCCTGAGTATGTAGTATGCAAATGTGTACAGAAGTGGTGTCCATAGTTCAGCTGCATACTTTAACTGTCGGAGCTCAATAAACGTCATGGCGTGTTAATGGTGTGGTATGTAAAGCTGTAGCTGTTGTGTAAGGTACACCCTAAATGGGGTGGTGTACCCTTGAATGTGTGTAGAAGTCTTGAGTTCAGAGGTACAATGGGTGCCTATGTACCAGCTACACACCCAGTACAGATAAGTGTGGCCACGTAGAAGGATATCCACGCCACAGTGGCAATACGGTAACCACAGGAGTGGGTGCGACATACGTGTGTACTACAAACATGTACAATGTGACATGTATGTAGGGGACTACCACCTATGTGATAGTCAGTGGGTGAATGGTGTAATGCAAAGGTGATGTTCATGCACCTTGTCATGCAGCTTGAGGCCATGATATTCATATCAGGTATCTGTCACAGTGACACCCGTATGGATGGAGTCAGTATCAGCTGGTGGATCAATCATGGCGCTTTGTATGCAGAGGTTTGTAAAGCTAGGCAGGGAAAGTCCCCCTGTGCTAGCCTGTACCTCAGGGAAGCGTATACTGAACATGAGGGGCCCAATGACTGAGGACTGTGGTATGCCAAATGTAACTGAAATGCAGTAGGTACTATGGTATGCTACCCTCATTGTGTGTGTCCTGTCCATAAGCCACGTTGCATAAAGTCCTGAGACATAGGTTACGATGTGCAGGTGGATGTGTATGTTGTCAATACCAGAATGGAGAACGGTGCTGAAAGGCTATGAGAGGACAATGTAGGATGTGTGGACTCCCGTACCATCATCAACTACCCTGGTAACTGTATGAAAGGAGTCCACTAGGTGCAGGGGCCATGCTCTGGCCCTAACAAGTCCAACCCAGGTGGCATCAAAGGACCGGAGCCCAACAATGTCTCTGTGAATGACGTCCTTGATGGTGTGCCCCATAGCCGTGCAGAACAGTCCAGTCAGGTGTGTAGGACTATAGTCCCACTCGTGCATTGTGGTGCCACCTGTGTGGTGTGTGATAAATGTTGCTGTGTGCCATTCAGGGGCCACAATGTCTGATACAAGGCTATTACTGAATATGGTGGCCTAGTGGGGAGACATGTCGTTCAGAGGTTTGTGGACATCACAGCCTGGGACTTTGGAAGGTGACATGGGGCCAGTGTCCCAGGACATATAGAGTGCAGGTTAGTACTGTGTAGGTGTGACTGTAGGGACACCGCAATGTTCCTGCATGGATTGTGGCCCTGTAGTGAGTGAGAGGGTGTATTGTTAGCATTGAATTCATCCGCCAGCATGTTGCCAACATCACTTGGGTCTGTAATGTTCCTGAAAGAATGTTGTATGTGAGAGCAGATGTGGGTGTTGCCATCGACTACTGACATACCACCATAATGACTTGTGGTACACCCCGGAATGTGTCGCAGTAATGTGTACGTAGCTAGTCTTGGAGTATGTGATGAGGGATCCCATGGCCCTACCGAGGCTGACCAGTGAGCTACCCCACCCATGGGATTGTACACCACTGTGCAACAGCCTCCACCTGTTGTTGTACATTATGTCTATTGAACTTGACCACCAGAGTGGCGTCTGTTAACTGGTGTGTACCATCATGGCTCTGTGTATCCATGCAGTCGTGTACGTGCTAATGAAGTGCACTGGGGTATGTTTCAGCATTTGTATGTGCATTGTCCATCTGCACAGGTGTCATGACGTTAACAACCGCTGTCATAAGATGTCTGTAGTAGGTGTTGTAGTACTCATGTACTGTGTATGCCGTGAAGGGTGTGGTGCCGGGATGTGGCTAACAAGGTTGATTAGCATATGTTCGGAACCCATCAATGAGGGGATAACCCCAGGTGTGGAACACCAGTCACATGTTGGTAGTGGTCATGTCAAGGTTAATGTAGGTCTTGGAGGTGGTGTGTATGGGTTGATCCAGCCGAGTGGAGGATATGACTCATGGATGTGTCGGTATATGAGTGGCTATCCCAGTTAAGTGTGGGGTAGTGTCAGTCACACATTAGTAGTAGCTGTCTGAGCCCTACTATCCAGTACACCAACAAATGAGGTCTGGTAACCATGGGGTATGTTGTTGAATCTGTAGCTTGTTACAATGTGTATAGCGGTTCCGGACACAGTTAGTTGCACATGGAGCACCTCTGATGCATTGTGTTAAGTAACTATCCAGGATGTGTGTACAATATAGTGGGATATGGGAACACCTCAGCTGTAGGTGTGCCAGTCCAGGTATGTGCCTGAAAGGTATGGTCTGTCTATAGCCTGTCATTGCAGGTGTGCTCTGCAGAGCCTAGAGGCAGGTCCCAGTCACTGCAGAGATATTGGAGTGTTGCATTCTAAGGTGTACCTTGCCTGTGTGCGTCACAGAAGATGATGCAAGCATTGTGTCACATGACCCCATGTCTTGCTTGCCAGTTCCCATTCTGCCGGTGACTGTTATTAGAAACTGTGCAAGACAGGCAGTATAGAAGCAGCAAGAGCCTTACATGTGATCTATACTCCCAGGGCTGACAGGTGCAGGTCATCTGTGCCAAAGCATTGTGTTTGACCAGGTCAGTCAAAGCGGACAGATACCAGATGCCTGTGGAATGACAGCAGAAGCATAGGCAACTGTTGAAATGACACAGTCAGTCATTGTACAGTGGTATCGGGTCCAGATGAATGCATAATGCTCCCCAGGGCTAGGCCCACACCTTCAGGGCTACAAGACTGGTGAGCTATTGCATGTCCCTGCACACGTCGTCTGTGAAGTGGCATTTCAGGGCAGTCACACTAACATGGAGAATGACAGTCACATCGTACCTGGTGAGGTGTGGCATGGGTGCATAGGTTATGTTGCAGAACCAGTTACCCAACAGCAAGATGTAAGCGATTATCGCCTTGTGTAGCCTGCTGTGTGGAACTGCAGTGTGACCGCCTACAGAGTCACCTATGACTGGTGTGTTGTGTATGTTATAACACCCTATTGGCTGTATGTGATGGGCACACATGAGTCTGTGGGCTATAAGTTGGTGATGTTGTGTTCCGTGATGGGGGCTGCCTCTGGTGCCTACACAGAGTATGGAGAGGTACTGCACAAGTCGTTCTCGTATGTGTGGCCTGTGGTGGAGATCATGTGAGACTATGTGATGAGTGGGGTGTGTTGCAAATGTTACACATCCCCACATGACTGTCAGGTGCAGTCAGGGTTGGTGACAGCATTACCCCCAGCAGGGCTGCATAAGTGCATCCCCCACAGGCTGTAGTGTCGTATGTTGGGAGGTGAGCATTGAATGTGTACATGAGACAATCGCTCTATTGCCACATGTACGACATATCCATCATATAGATAGGCAATAGCACTGGTACGTGACAGTTGGACATGCCTGTATATGCAACCATGTCTCACAGGATATGTGCATTACGTGTGTACAACAGCTGTTGTACCATAAGCAAGCTGGAAATTTTAGGACAGCCAGTGTACCTGTGGGAAATGGTGTGGAATGGGTGCTATATTAATCAGTAGCTCATGACATGCTCACAAGTTCTGAACAAGTGCCTAGCATGACCATACAATACAGATAGGGTGTTGGATAATATCAACCCACAAGTGGTGACGACAGTCATAATGGGTGGCACCGCACTATAACCCTGCTGAGTATGGTGTGCATGTCCATGAACCATTATCACTGTAGATGTTAGCAGTACAGATGTACAAGACAGTACGGATGTATGATTACAAATACCTTTGTATGTCACAGGAGTGTTCTACCAGTGGCCTGTTGACAGACTCACAACTACAAAAGGTGCCAGAGTGACATGTGAATATCACACCAGTGCCAGCTACAGTAGAACAGGGTTAATTTGTTGTAATCCACCCTCATTGTAGCCCATACCACACAGACAAATGTTAGGCATCTGTGTGTGTAAGGATGTGAATGGCCATGACCTATGAGGAATAGCTGTGTCAGTGTTGTGAACAGCATACAGAATGGGCTGTGTGGGTGAGGTGTGTGACATATGTGCACAATCTGATGGATGATATCAGCATTGTCACCACTAGGTGAACATCCCTGTACCCATTAACTACCACCTAGGCTGTGGTCAACATTATGGCCACTGTGTAAGGGATGGTGTTGTGCAGTACACACTCCCTGCCTTGGTGACATCTCCAGGCCCCTTGGGTAGTTATACGAGGTACCCATGTCATGACAGGGTGCCATCCATGAGCACGGAGATCATTGGACAGGCATATACAGCACTGGGGTGACCAATATTGGATCACATATCACCTTTAAGGGGTAATGGCCATGCATGGATGGGCAATACCAGCCTTCACAATCCTCACCCCCACTATGCAGCATGCTGTCTACCTTGCATAAAGACATTTGCTACACCATGATGATGGACATGCTACATGTCCATATCCTGATCTGTACGACATACGTCATGGACAGCCACCGTCCTAATACTAGGATCGCCACATGCTGGACAGATCCCTGTGCCATACATGTGACATACTCCCGCCAAACCATGCAACCCTGTCCATCACAGCTGCACATGTCATCCCAGTCATACATGGTGTGATGGCCGCATGTTAGATGTAGTATCAACTGTCCGGATCAGTAATGTGGCACTGATGCACCTCGCGGTGGCATAATGGCTGTCTGTTACAGCTAGGAAACCTTGCCCGTACATGCTATGGTTGATAACAATCCCTGTGAATGATGTCCGACTAGCCATTGTCCCATGTCTATCACATGTGCAACACAGGCGATCCGTGGCAGGATGTTGAACAGCTGTACAGTGCTGTGTAGATGTATATGGCAAAACACATCAAGTCCATTAAGGCTGTGTCTGTGTTGATATGTAACATATACACAGCATCAAGGTCAACAGCATTACCGTGGACACATCCAGGCATGTGCCAATAGGTAAGAACACCAGTGCAGGCAAATAGACATGCCCACATCAAGACAGCATTCACATGGAGTATGAACACTGTAATGAGGTGACACACATATATGGTGATGATATCCAATGCATAACGGGTGTTACATGTGTGTGACACAAACACATCAGTTGTGTCAGTGTCATGATGATTTGCAAAGATAAATGTGCAGATGCACTAGATGTCATAGAAATGTATGTGCAGCAGTATCTCAGTACATCTCTGAAACTGTGACCTGTCACCATCATTATGTCTTACAGATAATGCCTCGTACACGCCTTCCAGCGTACAGTCGCCAGGAGGATGATGTCCTCATCCCGTACCTCCATGAGAACTATGAGGTGTTGTTCAGCCATGTGCCACAGCATGCCCAGCAGCGGGATGACCTGTGACAGGATCTACGCAGGAGGGTGAACGATGTGGGTGGCCATAACCACACCTACCAGCAGGTGCACAGACACTGCACGGACTTGATACAACATGCAAAACAGCGTGCCACTGCAATCGCCAGGGAACAAGGTGGAACAGGTGGTGGGCCACCAACCCAGCCCCCACTCACACACACCGAGGAGCTACTGGCCAGTCTGGGGACACCCTCAGAACAGCATCCACACACACTAGCTGCCATCGTGGAGGTGGGTGTTTCCCAACCAATGAGCCTGGAGTTGCCTGGTAAGTCAGTACTGCACATATGGCTATTATATCCCATTTAGTTGCATATGTCACTGTACATTATGTAAAGTAACAACATATGCAAGTATGTGGATACACATGCTGCATACTACACTATTCTATCCTGTGTATGCACACATGTGCATACTATATGCTATTATACAGGTGAATGTGTTAACATGCACAGTGCACCCTGTGGCTGTCATACAATCATTGATAATGTTCATACTGCTGTGTCACCCCTATACAGGTACCTCTGGCATGCCGCACAGACATGAGTCTGTTGCAGGTGAGACTGTCATCAGTATCAGGCATGTTAAAGCATAGATCTATTTGCCATGTGGCCAGTTAACAGTTGCACACTTGATGTTCGTTCCAGTCACAATTTACAGGTCGCATCACCCATCATTCACACAGGCCACCCATGTGCAATATATACAAACAAAGTGATACACCGACTTGAAACCACAGTAGTTGTCATTGCCACATGTGTGGTCAGCTGTGCATACAACGGTGGAGGTGTTCTACAATGGAGGCATATGTAGTATGCATTGGAACAACATGTGTGGTACGCAAACAGTTCCACACAGTGAGCTGTGATATGGGCAGCCCACAGGTGTCACCATTGTGTTATATGCCCCTGCATTGGGTGCACACATTGTGATGTGCCATCTGACATGTCCCAGACACATAGTGTTCTGGCTGCAATATTGTCACACTATCCCATGACCCATACCCCACATACCAAACATACAACTCGTTGTCTGCATAGCCCTGTGGATGGTGACATATCTGACATCTATGGGTGTATGTCATATGGGAAAACACAGACATGTGAGATAGATGGCCATCACACACATTTGGCCAACACATGTGCACACATGGCCATGGGGGATGGCCAGAGACACATAGCCACACAGTAGATGTGATGTGTATACACCCTGTTGCACATTGTCCACACATGGTCCAATTATAGCCTTAGTTGACTAATTATACAGTTGATGTGGTACACTGGACATCCTAAAAGCCTGTGCACAGCTAGTGGAGGTGTCACTGAAGTCTACCATATAAGATCTGTTGAACGTGTCATAGCATGACAGTAGTCACCTGTACAGCTTCCACAGACATTGACACCACATCAGGCCACAGATACTGTACATTTCCCTTGCTGCTGTAGGACATCACCGTTAGCTGTGCACCTCGTGTGTGTGGTACATCAATGTCATGTGGGAAATGGTGAATTGACATGTCCGCTATGTGTGGACATGGTTGCCAGGCAGCTAAGACCCTGTAGTTGTTGTGCAGGGGTGTCATCTGTAGGTCCTCCAGTGACCTGTCACTTGACACAGCAAGGTTTTGTGTGTATGCACCTCAGCATCGTGGGTCACAATCCACAGTTATGTCATGGGTATGCATGCAGTTATGGCTATGCAATGTGTACATATTATGCATTGTACAGCAATATAGATGCCTCGTGATGCCATGCAATGGCACAGTGTCTGTACTTCACACTGTATAGCAATGTAGACGGCTCACACTACCCTTCCATGCTCATGCACATTTGCTAAACATGCATTCTATCTGTAGGGCATACAGACAACACTGCAATGTGATGCCCATTACGATGCTGTACATGTGTCAGGACACCATTGTGTCAGACATGTATGCATGTTAATGCACACATCAGCAGATTACATGTCAAGGTCACGTTAGCCATGTGTACTGTTATCCTGTTCTAGTCCACATGGTGTAACACGGGGATGCATGCATACTACCATGATTGTGTGAACTGCATGGCTACTGATATGACACCTGCTTGCTGTAGTGTGCACCCCAGGGAGGTATGCTTACTAACACTATTAATGTCTGAGCTGCATGCCCTCTGCTGTATCACAGGCATGCTGCATGCCATCTGTCAAATCACATGCATGGTGTGTCTGTGTGTGTCTGTGTGTGTGTGTGTGTCTGTGTGTGTGTGTGTCTGTGTGTCTATTGTAATTTCGAGTCTTTCTTTGCATTCACAGGTGATGTAGGTGCGTTACCCTCCTGCGGTCCATCTGATGTTAGTGTCCCCACAGATACTAGCAGTGATGAACATATGCATGAGGTACAGGCAGGTTTGTCAGGGGCTGAATCTGTGCCAATGGTTGCCATCCCAGCTATGTCCCCCTCTTCCCCGCACACAGTTCTGCTGCCAACACATACCGCATCACCAGTGGCCATAGAGGAAGGACAGTCAGCGTCTGTTAGCGTGGAACAGGAACGTGTGGTGGCTACAGAAGGTGTGTCTACACACCATGGTGTCAGTGTAATGTCTGCAGATGTGCCACACAGGCATGTGGCCGCTGCTGCTCGTAGGAGGACCTCTGGCAGACATGCACCTGCAGGACAGAGCGCAGCAGCTGGTATCACCAGACGCATGTTCCAGACTGTAATGGCAGCACAGGCACGTGCTGAATGGCAGAACAGAGAAGGGCAGAGGCTGCAGAGGGCTGCTATCCATACCCTAAATGACAACATCCAGGCATTGGCAAATGCTCAACAGCAGATTGATGATGTTCTGGACAGGCGATTGGGTGACATGGTCGGAATCCTTGACTGTGGCATGACAATCCGCGAGCGTGAGCTGTCTGTGCTGGAACATTTGCTAGGAGTGAGGCATAGGCCACGCGGACGTAGGCCAGCTACACCACCTAGTGCAGGTCAACGTGAGCGTGCCACCTCACATGCCCACTCCCATAGTGCTGGTAGCAGTAGCAGTGCAGCTGGTGCTGTGTTGTCCACACCAGGACACAGCAGGCCACGTGGACGTGGCCCTGGATGTTCCCAGTGGGGACATGGTTCCAGTGGACATGTGTCGTCGGACAGTAGCCAAGCTGTACCTCTGCCTGGTAGTGCCCGTGCAACCCCTGGCAGGCACAGGTCATGTGGCCATGGCCAGACACAGTGAGCTGTACAACCTGGTCTGTACAATCTGGAGCTGTCAATAATACCCCGTGTAGGCCTCACAAAAGGCAGTACTGTGCGCACACATACATGCACACTGCAAAGATATCTGTAGGGTACCACAACACCCACATGCATACTGAACAGACATGTCCAATCATATCACTGGCCCTTACCCACACACAAGATGTCATCCATTGGTGCAACCTATGCCCCTGGCAAACATTATCACCCTGTGCATATGATGAAGCCTGTGCTGCATCCCTATCATCCACACCATTGGTGCAGGGACATGCTCAAATGGTCTGATGCACAGGGTGAACAGAATAGTGAGAAGTGTATATTACATTAGTTGTGTAAGAATAGTGAGAGAAGTGTATATTACATTAGTTGTGTGTGAATAGTGAGAGACGTGTATATTACATTAGTTGTGTACTGTTGACACGCACCAGACATACCATGTAGTACAGGTTTAGCATGCATTGTTATATGTTCACAGTATGTGTCTCGGCAACAACAGTAACAGCATGTTGGTAATGATGCCCTGGTTCCCTCCTTATGGTCTACTTGCATGTGCCTACAGGTAGCACTGTTTGCAGTCTCTCATGTGTAACTGTGGAGTACTCACAGGCACATATGGCAATATCAGCATGCTATACATAGCCTCAGCCTGACTGTTGGAAAGTCTAACATAACACAGATGTCCACACATATACTGATCCAGAAGCATGTGGGCAGTTTAATAGGCTACAGTGGCTAGAGACGTGACATCCATACCAGGTCACATCACAGGTATGTTGAAATGGTGCAGGGGTTGTACACAGCGGTCTGGCCAATGATAATGTTAGAGGCCACTTGATAGCATGAGGCCTCACTGTGTAGCAGTAATACCCTGTCACATTACAGGAACATGCTCACACTCATGGGGTCAACAACACTATAACACACATCTCATAGAGTTGAGGTGAGGACCCATGCCTATGTGGTCATCACCGTCACAGTACTGTGAACCCACATGACGCGACACAGAGAAAGAACATGTACAGGTAGCCAGTGCGGCTGAGACCGATGGCATCAACAGGGTAGTGGACTGCATCACCATGAGGGGTTAGGGATCCTGTGTGTTATGTATGGTAGCATACACCCTCACTCCATGCACCAGACAGGCATACATACCTACATACACACACTGTGGAGACCACACATGTCATACACATATGGATAGCTGATGTGTGTGATACACACACCACACCTGCCTACATCATGCTTTCCACACTGCAGTATGTACAGATCTCTACAACAGTGTACAGGGGTGTGTAACAATTGGGATGTATTCCCCACCATATGTGGCATATATGGTCACACAAGCAATCACACATGGCAGTACTGTGAATGATACACATGCTATATGATGATACGTCTGACAGACATGCAGCAGTATTGGCCGCATTATGTGTACCAATGCTACCTTCGGGAATTGTGCTGCTATATGCACACGGGAGGATGTAAATGTTACAGGTGTCAAGTGACGTACTGTCAGTAACACCTGACCGCTGTGTAGGTTCTATGTCTCCATCGTCAAGTAACGGTAACATAGCGTACTGTTTGCACATGTAATGGTAGGATGGCGTGTGACGCACCTGTGAGCCGTCCCCGGCAAACATCCATCTACACAAGTGGATCATCTCTTTATGTACACACATCCATCCATACCTGCTGTACATCCTACCGTACTGTCTGTGCATGCACACTACAGATTGCACATGTGTGTTGGTCCTACATGCCTGTCATGTAGCCATGTTTGTATGCATTGCAATTGGTGGACATGTGTGTTGACATACATAACACATGGACTGTTGTATGATATGATGGGTGTCATGGGTAACTAGTACAGAGGGAATGCGTCCTCGGTAAACATTGCTGCCTCATGTACTGTTAGCATTCAACAGCCATGGACCCACCTTCCATTTGCGTGCGTATGATTGCTGTAGCCATTGTCTGCACAGAGGACAGCAAAAGCTATGATATGTACATATCTGTTGTGTGTGTGGTCCATGCACATATCCACTGCAATTACATGTATGACATAGCCAAACATGTCTGTTCATTGGTGCACAGCGACAGTCATCTGTCACAGCTGTGTAAGACCCAGGGCCCCTGGTATGTGTAGAGCTGACCTGGTTATGTACAGTGGTATCATTGCAATGCATAACACATGATGGAACCCTGTCGGTACATGTGTAGTCTGCACAGTTGCTGTAGACCTATGTACAGTCCACTGGTCATGAGTCACACGGTGTTGTGTTAATGTATGGCTGTGTATTGCTGGTCCAATGACATGGTGACGTTGGAGGGCTACATTGTAGATTGTGGTGTCTACCTCTGTGATATGCACCTGAGACATCTGTGATAGCTCCTGAGTGTGTACTGGTCAACACATGTGAGTGGCCTTCATGTACGTGGGGACAGTAATACCATACTGTGCCCTTCCATGTTTAGAATCCGTGTGCATGCAAGACGGCCCTTTGCAACTGCTAAGTGTGTGAGCATGCCCATTATGCTGTTGTGTAGATGGACATACAGTACATTCCAAACAGTGCACTTCCGTGTTTAGAATCCGTGTGCATGCATGCATGCAAGACGGCCCTTTGCAACTGCTAAGTGTGTGAGCATGCCCAGTACGCCGTTGTGTAGATGGACACACAGTACATTCCAAACAGCGCACTTCCGTGTTTAGAATCCGTGTGCATGCATGCAGGATGGCCCTTTGCAACTGCTGTGTGAGCATGCCCAGTACGCCGTTGTATAAATGGACACACACTACATGTCAAACTACGCCCTTCCATGTTTAGAATCCATGTGCATGCAAGACGGCCCTTTGCAACTGTTAAGTGTGTGGGCATGCCCAGTACGCCATTGTGTAGATGGACACACAGTACATTCCAAATAGACGTGTGATACTAAGCGTGTGGGCATGGCCATTGACATCCTGTATAGCGATGGCGGTCATCCAGGCAACAGATGTCCATTTTCAATGTCACGATGGATGCCTACATTGAACACACTGGCTGCTGTCTTGAAGGGTGTACTGTCTGTGGCGCATCCCGTATCTATGTAGTGTTGTTGTAGTGCTTCGTAGGTATTTGGTTGCCCCGATCACACCACTGCCGTGTGTTTGTCTACGTCTACCTTGGGACAGTAATATGCTTTCAGACTGCTCACTCTCTATACAATCCCTATCGGCGTCCTTGCCTTTGCGGATGATGTCACCCACCTAGAAGTATGCCTCTGGGTGTGCTGTGCTCAGTAATCTTGGTAGCGCGTTCTGTAAATGCGTAATGCTGTAGTGTGATAAGGTAGTTAGGTGTATGTTCGACTCCCAGTCCTGTCAAGTGTGTGTGTGTGTGTGTGTGTGTGTGTGTGTGTGTGTGTGTGTGTGTGTGTGTGTGTGTGTGTGTTTCCAGCTGCCTGGGGACACAGTAATCCTTTTAGATGCCTCACACCACATACATTCCCTATCAGCGTCTTTGCCTTTGCGGATGATGTCACCCACCTAGAAGTATGCCTCTGGGAGTGCTGTGTTCAGTAATCTCGGTAGCGCGTTCTGTAAATGCGTCATGCTGTAGTGTGTTAGGGTAGTTAGGTGTATGTTCGACTCCCAGCCCTGCCAAGTGTGTGTGTGTGTGTGTGTGTTTGCGCGCATGCTCCCGTCTGCCTGGGGACTCAGTCTTGCTTTTAGATGCCGCACAACACAGCAGTTTGCTACTGACGTCTTTGCCTTTGCAGATAATGACACGCACCTAGATGTCTGCCTCTGGGACTGCTGTGCTTAGTAATGTCAGTAGCGCGTTCTGTAAATGCATCATGCTGTAGTGTGTTAGGGTAGTTAGGTGTATGTTCGACTCCCAGCCCTGCCAAGTGTGTGTGTGTGTGTGTGTGTGTGTGTGTGTGTGTTTGCACGCATGCTCCCGTCCGCCTGGGGACTCAGTCTTGCTTTTAGATGCCGCACAACACATCAGTTTGCTACCGACGTCTTTGCCTTTGCGGATGATGACACGCACCTAGATGTCTGCCTCTGGGACTGCTGTGCTTAGTAATGTCAGTAGCGCGTTCTGTAAATGCGTCATGCTGTAGTGTGTTAGGGTAGTTAGGTGTATGTTCGACTCCCAGCCCTGCCAAGTGTGTGTGTGTGTTTGCGGGCATGCTCCCATCCGCCTGGGGACTCAGTCTTGCTTTTAGATGCCGCACAACACAGCAGTTTGCTACCGATGTCTTTGCCTTTGCAGATGATGACACGCACCTAGATGTCTGCCTCTGGGACTGCTGTGCTTAGTAATGTCGGTAGCGCGTTCTGTAAATGCGTCATGCTGTAGTGTGTTAGGGTAGTTAGGTGTATGTTCGACTCCCAGCCCTGCCAAGTGTGTGTGTGTGTGTGTGTGTGTGTGTGTGTGTGTGTGTGTGTGTGTGTGTGTGTGTGTGTGTGTGTGTGTGTGTTTCCAGCTGCATGACAACAGTACATTGCTTTGACAGTATTCACTCTCCATAACATCCGTGCAGCGTCTTTGCCTTTGATGCTGCTGTCTGCAGGCTAGACGTGTGCCTGTGTGAATCATGTGATCCACTGATCATGGTAGCGCGTTTTGTAACTGCGTAATGCTGTCGTGTGGTACAGTGCTTACTTTTATGTTCTGCTCCTAACCCTGCCACGTGTGTGTGTGTGTGTATGTATCTATCTACATATATATATGTATATATATATATATATATATATATATATATATATATATGTATATATATATATATATATATATATATATATATATATATATATATATATATATATTGTATATTGTATATAGATATGTATGTTGGGATTATCTGCTATGGCTCTGTGATAGTGCACATACTGTGTGCTGTAGTGATCGTGGGTTATACATGTGTAGTTACCGGTTATTGTGTTGCTGGGTATTACACGGGCATTGGAAACAATGTTAGTGCAGCACCTTTGACTGGTCGTATGCAGATCTCGGCAACAGTCAGCAGCGGTTATTACATTGGACTGTGAGTATGGCTCATATCCATCTGTAGTAACTGTCAATTCTATGCACCCCAGATTAACATTACAGATGCACGTTTATCCACAGGTTGTGGTACAGATCCCAGGACTGTATGTGTAGACATTGACAGGTGCAGGACTGGGTTGTGTTGGATGCATGGAGGGGTGTCCATGGCCAGTAATGGGGATCTCTACAGCCTGGCAGGTACAGTCTGTGACTGTCCCACAACCTCCTGTATATGGCTGACACATGCTGTACCCGTGTATATGCAGACACACACACTTACCACAAACAACTATGGCTATCACATACACACACCCATTGCACCACCATTGGGCCATGCAGTAACCGTTGTCCCTCACACACTTACACACCTACGTGTACATTGGATGGCTCTATGACAGCTCTGGACATGTTAACACCACACCCTGTGCATATGATGTCACCTGTGCCACCACCTGTGATGTGTAACATTGATGCAGGATCTGACTAACCTGGCGCTGCTGCACACAGTGGCTTTATTCCACTGTATTGATGTTAGCATGCTGTTAACACACAGTGTGTTACTTCCAGGTGTACGTCAGCAGGCATAATGCATTGCAGCTATAACCATCACTGTGGCATAGTTTACAGCACTGTTACCTCTGATGATGTAGTCTCCATCCATGTGCCATTTCACTGATGTGTGTGGTATTGGCAGCATGTGTGTCTGTGTGTGCAGTACATGTGTGATGTGTGTAGTACACATGTATACCTGCTTACAAATGCATACACGACATTACACGGGCTTCACCATTCGTACACTAGCTTACTCATTCTTCCACACGTGCACATGGGCTAACACGTGCGCACACATGGTTACATGGGCTTACTGGTGCGCACGGGTGCAGACACACTGTGGCCAGGTTTGCAGGTCACATCGGTGGTATCCATGGCGTATGCCGTCAGTCTCCTGATGTTCCCTAGGATAGCTCATGACACGCCTCTTCCACTGAGTACTGACAGCACACATGTGACACTGTTCCGGTGAGGTTACAGTGTTTTGTACATACACACTCCTGTTGTCACCTATCTTCTACTCTAATAGTCCCCTTAACCTACACTACACTGTAGATGCTTGGTCCATATGGCATGACATGTTGTGATTCACTATCCTCAGCCTCACTTGCCTCACATTGCCTACAAATGCTTCGTTACATCTCTGACAGAGCGCTTCCACACATAGGTACCAGTATGCAGTAGCCATGTTGTCTCCAGCTTGCCATTCATCTGCATGGCGTACTAACATCTAGGTAAACCTACATTTTGTATGTATATTATCCATATGTCTTGTTTTGAAGCGCAGCGTGTTCTCGTGGCGCAGTGCTACGCTTCCACACCAGGGATCGAGGGAGGACAACTACTGGTTCATTGATATCCAATGAACAAAACCGCCACTGGCCTTGGACTTGGACATCGGCATGCTTCTTCGACTGTATTCATACTGTATTTGCAGCTGTCATTGCTCCGTTTAGCAACGTGCAAAACGTTAGTCGCATAACATCCGGGTTCATTTCTGCACATAACTCTGCTCTTGCACGGACACCTTACTGTTTCATGTCTCATGTAATTATGTAGGGTTACCACCTGTCCCACTTTGCGAGGGACAGTTCCTCTTTTGGCAGTTGTGTCCTGCAAAAAATGTGAACAAATGGCAAATGTCCTGAGATTTTAGGACAAAATAATTTTCTATATTTTATGTAATAGTTGCATTAAACAGTTATTCTGTATCTGAAACACCTAAATGTTATAAGAAACAGAATAAGGAAATAAAATGCTACAAGAATAAACTTTTATTCAGGCAAAACACTGAAGTTCTGTCCTTTGTACTGGCCGTGGGTATGCTTTGCCCTGCAAAATCTGATGTTTGTAGCACTAATGTCACACTTTGGGCATTTGGAAAGGTGGCAACCCTATAATTACATCATTTGCATAGCTTACACATACAAATGGGGTATGTTGCAAATCCCAACATTGTCCGTGCAATGTTCATGTTACGGGCGGTCTTGCACGCCCCTGCAGGTGTTTGTTGAATAGCCTGGCAGTCATCTTTCCTTGCTGTACTCTCACTCAATCCATACACGCCGGAGGCTTTGTGTATCATGGCCTAGACTTTGCTGTGTGCTATGTCTATTTGTGGTGTATGCATGGCTGTGGGTATGTCCCACTGTCATCACTGGTAAAGGTGACACCCTATAGGTACTTCCTGTAGACTGCTGTGTCATTTGACATATCAGCACATACCTGCGGATGAACTTCCTACTGCAGCGGTTTTCATACCTTCTGAGTTATCTTGCAGTCGATAATGCTGTTTCCTCAGACATGTATCTGTTTCTGATCATACCTATCAACCTCCTAGTGCAAAACATCTGTACAAAGCCAAACATGATGGGGGGACAGATAGGGGCAGATTCTACATATTGCTCTTACAAACGTAGATAGTTGACAGTATTATAGGTTTTGCATTAGTATGACCTTTCTGAGGGATTTGGGATCTTAAACACATATGTTTATCATTATTTAATGACGTCAGTTCTCAGGTATTTGGCAGACAGGTACAGATTGTGAGAGGAACACACCACACATATGAGGCATACATCTGCACATTCGTACAGTTACGCCAATACACACAATACATGGCGCCATCACAGGCCAGTTACCATTACATTCCTATTGCAGGACACACCCACCCACTGGGTTATATTCCTCACACAGGCCAACAGGTGCTTATCCATTATTCCATCATGTACCTTATGTGTATGCCGGTATTTGCGCTTTCCGTCAGTGGCAGAGCTCACGTACGAGTATGGGGGACTGGACACTGTATCGGTGACACTGCATGACACCCTGAGGGACACATGTCGTTTGAGTCTATTAACCTTCCACATTGACTTTCACAGCCCATACGTTGTAATTCACATTTGTGGACTAACATGCTTATGACTTGTATATGTTTTGTCATTTGTCCTGATGTCTTTCTTCTCACCTGTCCACCTAGTATCATTAGTTCTGTACATTTCATTAGGATGGGTTACCTTCATACCTCTCACCTGTACACATTATGGGTATACATCCTGGGGTTTGACCTATGATTCTGTTACATTTGTCATGATAATGTTCCTTTCTGATAGATTGCTGGCAAGCCATGATGGACTGTGCGGTTAGGTAAGCATGACTGACATTTCTATTTCATGATTACTAACTCTCATAACATTCGTATTCCCGACTACGCAATTATTCTATCAACGGTCTGACTTTGTCTGAGGTATATTTAATATAGTCCCTATTTGTCTGTCGTGTACTATGCCTTAGTCCAGCTGTCTTATTTTGACATTCTGGCAGGTATGGTTACCATCTTGGTCATATGCGTGTCCATACTTGATAATCGCCTACATGACACTGATATAGGTCCCTGCGTCTTCCCCCAGTGGTTTACACAATATCCAGTGGATGGGTTGCACCTTTTTGGTGAATATAGGCGTGTGCTATACCCACATAGGTATATTGATCACTCCCATGGGGCGTACCTAATAGATCTGTGCTAACCAACACCTTGGCCCAATTCTGCATACCCATGATTCCCATACCTGACACACCTCCACAGTACCCATTTGACATGTTTAATGTGAGTGATAATAACATGTGAGGACACTTCCGAGCACTCCCCACTCTGCGGATATCAGCTCGTACGTCATACATTCAATCGACCCATGTGTTATTACCCTTGCACCTGCTACTGTTGCATGTACAGCTATATCGTAGTTGCAGCTGCGATGTCTTTAGCATCAATGACGGTTCGCACTTCATATGGATCAATTTTTGGGGTCCTGCAAAGGACACCTATATTCATGTTTAGCGTGTAGAACTTGCAGGCCCTGTCACACTGGTAGTTTCCGGGAAATGGTATGGAAACCATCGGTGTATTCTCCTTTCATGCATGTCTGTGTGTCTATCCATATTAGCTATACCGTGACCTATTTATGTACATGTGTTATATGTACAGGGACATATGTTTGCTGTGTATATATCTATTAATGTATCGTGTGTGTATGGATATATATATCTGTACATATATACATATGTCTGTACATTCCTCATCTCGTAATTTGCTTATGTCTGTGGATATATGTGTATATATATCTCCATATCATACCTTTCAACTGTACTGATTTCCGCTGCATGTACAGCTTTTTGCCTCTTATCTTTGCTCCGTTTTTCATAACCTTGTGTCTATCTGGCAAGTTAGTGGCATATCATTAAAGACTGACGTTGGTAAATAATGACAAACATTTCAGGTTACGACTTCATACCCTTCAGAGAATCCATGCTAGTGGCACACCTGTTATTCTATCCACTTTCTATGTTTGTTAGGCAATATCTGGGGATTGTCCCTATTTCTGGTCCATTTTTCATAACCTTGTGTCTATCTGGCAAGTTAGTGGCATATCATTAAAGATTGACGTTGGTAAATAATGACAAATATTTCAGGTTACGACTTCATACCCTTCAGAGAATCCATGCTAGTGACACACTTGTTATTCTATCCACTTTCTATGTTTGTTAGGCAATATCTGGGGATTGTCCCTATTTCTGGTCCATTTTTCATAACTTTGTGTCTATCTGGCAAGTTAGTGGCATATCATTAAAGACTGACGTTGGTAAATAATGACAAATATTTCAGGTTACGACTTCATACCCTTCAGAGAATCCATGCTAGTGACACACCTGTTATTCTATCCACTTTCTATGTTTGTTAGGCAATATCTGGGGATTGTCCCTATTTGTACCAGTTGTTGTCATGGCTTTGTCCGGTTTCGTACTTTACGGGTTTAACAGGTATGAGCCATGTACATAGAACGTGTGGAAAACACCATTCATTTTCTATTCTGTGAGCGGATTACACACGCGAAGGCGCACTTGCATATCCTTATTGTGGGTTACATATGTTTCATAGATAATTGTGCTTCCGTGAACTTTCATAATTCTGACCGTAACAGTTACATATCTGTATTCCAGTTTACGGACTACTGTGAAACACACGTTCACCTTTACATATTTAAATGTGTGTACTGCACGAACGCTTTCATTACACTTTCAAGTTATATGTGCAGTGGTCGTAGGTCAACCGGGACTGCATTCACGTTGGCCGGATACCGGAACCACTATTCTATTGGTGTTCTCCCTCATTGATATGCATACCCATAGTACTTAGCTACATCAACATACGCCTCACTGCTTCACCTACGACACAGGCATCCATTCTCCTGCTGGGAAAAAGGCGTTACTACATATTACACATTCCCTATTGCCTACTGCTGTGGACTCCGGCTGCATTGTTAATCACTCCGAGGATATGCAGAACACCAAGGCATATAGTCCAGCCACATACAGGTCTTTAATTGTCAGGGTGTTCATGTAGTGATCTGGGTGTAGGCTTGTCCACCTGGTGAATGGAACTTCCCTGGCCGAGGTCAAATATCAGATGAAGCATATGGACAGGGATTATCTCCCTATTTTAAAGTTTTACCTGTGTTTATAGGCACAGGTGTTTGGGCACCTGTCAGCAGCTTATTCTGTTTGCATTACATATTATGGGTGGGGTTGTTACAGTCCATACTCCACATTGAGGGGTGTTCCCATTCACATTTGACTATTACCTGTATACAGTCATACGGGGATTATTATTTTTGGACATGAAGTGACTACAGGTATGCAGTTGTACATTACACAAGTGTGAAGGGCTGTTCCTGTAAATATGTACGGACCATACCTCTCAACCTCTTAGAGCACCGAACCTGCACAAAACCTACATGATGGGGGGACAACTAGGGACACATTTTAACGATTGCTCTTACAAGCTTAGAACGTTGATAGAATGCTAGGATTTGCATTAGCATGACTTTTCTGCAGGTTGTGGAGTCTTATACTCAGGATATTTCTCATTATTTAGTGGCATCAATCCTCAGCTATTTACCACACTGGTGCAGATTGTCAGAGGCACACACCAACACTATGGGGCAAACCTGTGGTCATTCTTAGGGTTGCCACCTTTTCGACTGCCCAAAGTGGGACATGTTCTGTAGAGATGTCAGATTTTCCAGGACAAAACATACCTACAGCCGTGCATAGTACTGAACTTTAACCTTTTTTGTACATATAATAGCTTATTCTAGTAACATTTGAATTGCTTATGCTACTTCACATAACATATTGAGGAGTCATATATAAAATAACCATTTTATGTGACTATTGAAGTAAATTAGGGAATAAACTCTCAGGACATTTGCTATGTCTTGATTTTTTTCACAGAACACAACTGCCTACAGAGGGATTGTTACTCGCAAAGTGGGACAGGTGGTGACCCTAGTCATTCTGTGAATATCTGGACAGTTGAGTGGTGTGGCACGGACCTCTGTAATACACTGTTGTGTTCTGGCACAGCAATAGCTCAGCATTAAAGACTGCAGTTTGGAACGTGCTGACAGACAGTTGGGTGTCAGACTTCATACTCCAGACATTAATGCCAATGTGCAAACTGTTATTCTATCAAATTCTATGTTTCTAAGAGATATGTTTACAGATTGTCCCTGATTTTGGACCTTTGTCTCACTTATATTCACGGCTCTGTCCAGATATCTTGCTCACACAGGTTGACAGGTATGGTCAGTCACGACTGCACACATTCAGTGTCCCTCACACTTGATCAGGGTTGACCTGTTTACGTAGTGTCTTCCTCGCCCTCATGCCATTTTCCACTTTGCAAATGTGTGCATTATATTCTCCCTCCTATTCGTGTCTGGACACGTGCGTCACGGGAAGGTATTTTATCCTGGGTGGTAGGTTATGCATGCCCACTTAGGGCTGGACAGTGTCATGGACCTCCACTGCATGTTCTGACTTGTGTCCAGATATCTACTGGATTGGACATCATGTCGTCATACCCATTCTACTATTTACACAAGTTGGTCATCCCGTGAGGGATATCCCAAAAATTGGTCAAGACCAAAACAAGTTAGATATCGAAGATTTTTGTGGCTTCACGAAAATGTGCAGGGGGTTTTACCTGCAGGGGATACATGGTTTGCAATTCTGACACTGCCTAGGGTGACAATACCTATTACATATGTGTAGGGGTCACTGTGTGTAGCTGTTTCTGCGACAAACCAGTGGACCAAGTACGGCTGGATTTGGTGGACATTCTGGTATGGTAGCAGGTTGTGTGTTGTGGAGGGTATGCTGGATAGGCTATTATGCATCCAGGTGTGTTGCGTTTGTTATGGCCAGTTCCATCAGGAACCATTTGTGGGTATGTGACGGTGCCGTATCTATACATTTGTCTTGCATATTTCCATATTCATGTTTGTGGGATTGTGTTCTACACTATGGCCTGCCTGCTTGTCTTGCAGCTGTTTCTACATGAGGTTGTGTTTCTTTCCACTTCACCTGCTGCCCCCTCATACACCTCCGGTTCACCTTTTCTGCATACGACACAAGTATCGCCTTTGAGGAATTTACCATTAAACACACACCCCTCACATGCGAATTACTCACACCCCATAGAGCACTGCTTTGGTTGTTGGCCCACGACATGGTCACAGTTACACATTGACTACCCTACATGTGTCGGGTACCTTTATGGTTGTGTGGACTACCCTGCCATGTTTGCTTTCCACATGCTATACCTCACGCACATGGGTACACGCCCTTACTTCACTTTCATTACTTGGTTGGTGTATCCGGGTACTACCCGTTCGACTGTGTCACATACACGTTCGGATTATACAGCTGCCTTCCGGATTTTGCCAGCCTGTTCTACTCATTGGTAGGATGGCACCTTTTCCTATGTCCAAGCTATTCCTTACACATGTCCGACTGTTATGGACATTGCCTCCCCACAGTCAACGGTTGTGTTTCCACCTTTTCAACTGGCCACAGTGTGACATAGGGTTGCCAACTGTCCCACTTTGCTAGGGACAGTCCCTCTTTGGGCAGTTGTGTCCTGACATGTAATTGTCAACATGGCAAATGTCCTGAGATTTTAGGACTAACATATTTCTTATATTTTATGTGATAGTTGCATTAAACAGTTAATTCTGTATCTGAAATACCTGACTGTTATGAGAAACAGAATAAGCAACTAAAATGCTACAGGAATACGCTTTTCTGTAGGCAATACAGTTATGTTCTGTCCTTTGTACTGGCCGTGGGTATGTGTCAGCCTGCACAGTCTGATGTCTGTACCAAACATGTCCCACTTTGGCCATTTGTAAGGGTGGCAACCCTACTGTGACAGTTGCGGTGAACACAGCATATTTTACAGGCCGACACATACCCACGGTCAGTTCGGCAGATAGAACTTACAATTCTTGCCTATATCTAAGCTTATTCTTGTAGCATTTCAGTATCTTATTCTGTTTGTTATGACATTTATGTATTATGCGTCCAGTGACCTATGTTTAATGCAACTATTTGATGACGTCTACGGAGGAATTATGTCCTATATTCTCTGGACATTTGCCAGTTTTACATGTTTATGTCAGGACACATCTGCCCACAGAGGAACTGTCGCTCGCAAAGTGGGACAGGTGGTAATCTTGGTCGACGGTACGATCATACTGTTCCTTTCGGCCTACGTGTCCGTGTTGTTATGACTCATTTATATGCTCCTTCTGTTTCGTTTACATGCATATGCTATTTCCTATCACATTTGGTATGTGAAATACGGACATGCCTTTTGTATGTGACTATTACATGGCTTGTGGGATATGATTCAGACGTACGGTCACTACCTATATCTACATTTCTCCTCATGTATTTTGTTATGGACACATCTGCACAGCTATGTTCCCTCCCTCAAATTATGGGTCGGCTGGTGACCCTCTCTGTTGGACTGGACGTACCTACTGGCAGCACGCTAACATCTGTTACGTTTCACTTCCACATGGTATAGCTATCAACACTACGTTGGACTACAGGCACACGGTTTTCCTGTCATTTGTTCATGGGTAGGGACCCATTATTCCCTACCGTGCATTTGTGTTTGAGTCTTCATTTTCTGTTCGCAGGGACTCTGCTTTGCATACGTTTCAGTCTCCATGGACACTGATAGGTACGATTACTATTGC
This sequence comes from Protopterus annectens, assembly GCF_019279795.1. Lineage (NCBI taxonomy): Eukaryota > Metazoa > Chordata > Ceratodontiformes > Protopteridae > Protopterus > Protopterus annectens. Next base: position 533,388,801 of record NC_056749.1, on the reverse strand, counting down.
TGGTGGAATATAATATTCAGCAGTTTAGGTTGCTCCTCGAAAGCCGACATTGACACGCCTCCCTGCGCAACTCCGATACTCCCCTTGCACTCGCGCACGTTTCCTATGCACGTGGCTGTGGCGGCTGCGCGCCTTCATTAATATGCATATGGCATGACTACTCCACATCTACGCCACACGGCCGGTGCAAGATTTACACCGGACTTGCGCCGAGCTTCATGAATCCGGGGGAATGACATATGCTGTGGCAGTCTAAACTGATTCAAGTCTTCTGTAACATTTACTGATACCTTTGAATGGTACTTGGTAAACATTATTGGCTAGAACTTGTTCAGGGGCATTTGTTAAGATCAGACCATACTCTGAGAGTATTGACTTGAGAATGGAATATCAGCCCTTATAGTAGACTTCTTTGGCTTTTTTATAAAAATGTTTTATTAAGTTTCAAGTTGAACTATTACAGAAAATGCATATAAGCTTAATGTGTAATGTACAGAATTTGCCATCAGTAAATATTCTTGTTAAAGTCACTACAATAATGAAAAATATCTTATATTTGATGTATGTAAATGCTTAGTTCAACTTTTAGAAAGAGAATAAAAAAATATTTATTTGCAACAGATGGAAAAGGAAAATAAATAAAAGAAAAACATACACATAGAAGTATAATCATTCAGAATATTATTTTCATATTTTTCTAATAACACTACTTTTGGCCAGAATTTAGCAGTAATTGTTTTATGCTTATATCTTAGAATTATTGTTACAATATTAACACACACACACACACATGCACACACACAGACACACTCACACATATATATTATAGATGCATATGTCATGTCCACGAAGTGTTTCCATCATAGATGGCAATGTCGAAAGGCTGTTTTCTATGCGGCTAGACCTTGAATGGAAAGTCAGCGAACCACATCATTGAACATCGAATGGAACATGTACTCCAACGGCCACATTTCCAAAACAACAAATATCAAACCTGTGCTCTTAACATAGTTCAACAAGGGGGTGGAACAATGTTTTTATTTTCAGCATACCGGTTCGGTGATGTGAGCATTCGATGGAAGGCACTTCATGGATATGATAGTAAACCATGTAATATAGATACATACACATACGAATCACACATGTATATACACACACACACACACACACACACACACACACACACACACACACACACACACACACACACACACACACACATACACAACAGTGGCAGAGCCGGTAGAGTTGTTGCCTCACAGCAAGAGGTTCTTTAGTTCAGTTCTTGGCTTGCATGCCTTCTGTGCAGAGTCTGCATGTCCTTCCTGTGTTTGTGTAGATTTTTTCCGGGTGCTTTGGTTTCCTTCCATATTCCAAAAACATACAGTAGGTAGACTGGACAATCTAATATGGTTGTAGGTGTGAATCTAAATGTGTGAATGTGTGATATGAAAGAACAACAGCAGCAGGGCTAGTCACCTGGCAGCATAAACGGTGGCTCTAGATAATTGTCATTGTTGAAGTGACACCCTGACCCCATGTACAAAAAATGGGGAAAAAGGGATGATGGATGGATACATATGTACACACACAGACAAACATATGTAAACGCGTATGCATGTGTATGTGGTACATACCCCCTGCCCACCTTGCTAATACCCTCTAACCATAATCCTGCACCTTACCCAGCATTGTGCAGAACTGATTGTAATTGGAGCCACCTACACAGAGCCAGAAAAAATAGCAAATCCACCAGCCATTCCACAGGAAATACCATCAAACATACCCACCAGCTATCACTAGGGAGCAGGTTCTAGATTCACTCTCCAAAACACTGCATCAGTGGGCCCTGATAATATTCCATGATGCCTCCTAAATAGACTAGAACACAATCTATCAAGGCCACTAGAGTCAATATACAGCCATTTCTTCACCCAAGATTTGTGCCATGTGAATAGAGAACTCCAGCATTCATCCTGTACACATGGGCTGGCTATTGATGGATCCTGGGAACTACAGACCCATAAGTCTAACTAGTCTCATACACAAAGCCATGGAAAGAATCATCACGGAAATGATTAATAATGGCATGGGAAACCACCAGACAATGGGTTCAACCCATTCTGGATTCTTCAAAGGCAGTTCATAGGTTCATAGATTAGTACTAGGCTAACTGCCCTTGTGGGCCATTTTAAGTCTAGCCAATTACCCCATGTGAGAGTCAAACCCTGCACCTTGTGTTTGTAAGGCAAACACCTTAACCATTATGTCAACCTCCCACCCCTCGCCTACTGAACCTGGTAGACTTCTTTGAACAGGTCACCAAGGCAATGTTGGAGGACAAAATAGTATATACTGCCTGCCTTGAACTGGCTAAGGCATTTGATACAAGACCATACTCAGGTGTTGTAAACAATCTAATGGAACTACATATACCCTTTGTATTGAGCTGTATAGCCAGTTTGCTGTCAGAGAGGACTCAGAAAGTAAGGATAGAGGAGCCCTCCTCCACAAAGAGGTTGATCACTAGTGAAGTCCCTCATATCTTTGTGCTAGGTCCACACCTTTTTGGCATCTACTTCTTAGAAGTCAAGGCCAATGTCAAGGGCCTCTGATTGACCAAGTTTGCAGATGACTGCAACCTTGGAGCAGTCATAGAATCCCCACAATGCACTAACATCCTATGGAAAAAGGAGTAACACAGACAAATGACTGGTGCCAAAGCCGTGGCTTAAAACTCAATAACAAGAAATGTGTAGTAGCAGTCTTTGAAAAGTCGGCCACTCTAGGAAACTACCTCATTGATCACACACCCCTAAGGGTACACTCAATAGTCAGGGAATTAGGGATGTCTGTTGATAGCAACCTGGCTTTCGACCAGTATGTCTGAGGGAAATCATTATATGTTGCACAACGTATGAACAGGAGCATGGCATCTAGGTCCAAGGAAGTCATCCTTCCACTGTAGTTGGCCCTCATCAGACCCATCATTAAGTACAATGCCCACTTCGGTATGTACCTGTCCAGGCACATGCAACAATCAGAATGTCCTCAAGGGTTCCTCAAGAAAAGACTACAGGGCATTAACAATGTATCTTATTTGGGTCATCACTAAGCCCTGTCTCTGTACTCCATTTCCTACCAACTGTTGACAGGTGATCTATGCTTGGCATACAAGGTATTATTAGATCTAGCGCTGATGGATATTTGGCATATCCACAAAATGAACAGCATCAGAACTACTCAATTCAGGAACTTAAACTTTGCTTGCACCCTAAATAGGATATGTTAGAGGGACAGGTATGTATGTCACAGAATTCCACTTCTCTGAAACAGGCTTCCCATCCATGTGAAGCAGAGCTCTTCCCTGACCCTGTTAAAGACTAACCTGGACCAGTGAATTGGTAATTAGAAATTTAGTCATGGTCTAGTACCTATGTCTTTAAGGGCAGAGGTAGCCTGTAAATAATGCCATAGTTTAACATTCCCCTTATAATAACCTCCTAGGCTCAAAACCTGTGGGTTACATTTGTCATGCATGTCTTGGTTTATAAAGACTAGCCTAGTTTATACTTATCCACTATAAACTTATATAACATTAACCTTTAATCTGATGATCGGCCATTGCTAAAGCTCATGGCAAGCAAAAACTCTAGAGCTTCTCCCTTGCCCATAATGCACCAAACCCAAGTACTTCACATCTCATCTGCACTCTTGAGTATTTGTTATAAGTCTAAATTTCTATTCTTTTCTTAAAAAAAAAAACTTCCGAATCTTTAGTGTTTAGTTTTTTCCCTTACCTGTCCTGTATTTCTATTGCTATTTTAAGTATTTCTTGAATACTATCATTAATATTCCTTTCTCTGCTAACCTACATTAACTGTATTTCTTTCTACCCCTGTTGGCAGTTTCTTTTTCTTTCGTTGTCTCAAAAAAAAAAAAAGTTAAGGTCAAGTTAGTTCATAGGCTGACTGCTCTTGCAAGCCATTTTAAGCCTAGCCAATTATCCCTTGTGAGACTCAAATCCTGCACCTTGTGTTTGTAAGGCAAATACCTTAACCATTAGGCCACCCTCCCAACTTTTTGTATTGATATTTTTTGAATATGGCACAGAAAGGGCCTGTGGAATTTAGAAAATGTTCAAAATGTTGACATAAGATTCCATTATCAAATGCACACACACCTTATGTGTGTACTGTCCTCTTCATTTACAGAAGGACTGTTCAATATATCATGTGTTCAATCTCAGGGCTCTGGCTGGATGCAGAAATAGCTTATCTTGAAAGCACTCTTACCCTCTTCTTTAGAAGAAGCTGTATCTGGAGACAAGTCTCCCAAATTAAAATTGAAGTCAAAATTAGGGTCCCCGAAGCCTTCCTCCTTGTCTTCAGCTTTGGAGTTTTCGTGAAAAAGGACTAAAAGAGATCCAACCTTGGATCCAAAAAAAAAACACTGAAATCATCTGATCCAAGACCCTCAGATCCCAAGAAGCAAAAGTCTTCTTTGGACCTGGCTATTGCCATTTCATCTAAATTTATTGTACTAACAAGGACTACATATTCACCCTCAGTGGATCTCGTCCCCTCTAGGGTACCCTCCTTCTTTCTGGAAAGACCCAGGTCCCCTTCAGTCTTGTCTGCTCATTCTTCCAGGAGCCTTACAGAAGAAAATGTGGAAAGAGTGGTGAGAAAAGTCCTCTCAGAACAGGGTCAGATGGGTGTCCCCTCTGCTCCTACTCCTCTGGGTCAGAAGACCTGTTACACTACTATACCCCCACTACAAGTTCCTCCTATGGCTCCTTCAGTGGTCTCAGTGTCTATAGATCCTAGCTACCCAGATCCATCTGGCTTGGATCCAAGGATTGCTTTATCCTCAGATTCTAAGCTTACTCTGAGAACTCTGATCCCATTGGATCAGGAGAGCACTTGGAGCCAAAGCTTCCCTGTTGGAGCCAAGGTGTTACATTTGACTCCAAATCTGTGCACCTCAGATCCTTGGCATTTGACAGCTTGACTCCAGCTCCCACCTCAGGGATTTTGCCTTCAGAGCGGGGGAGGACCATGATCCAGAAGTTTGCCTTCTCAGATCTGAGATCTCCCCTTTCTCCAGGACCATCTGCTTTTGAGGTTGTGAAGAGAGTTTATTATACCTCCACAGAATGGACTGATCCAACCCCTTCAGATCCTAGATCCTTCAACCCTGACATCTCAGCATTCAGAGTCACACTAAATCTTTCCACATGGACAACCAATACCAAGATCCCAGACTAACCTACAAGGAACCTTTATTTCTTCTTCTGATACCTCTCCAGATCATCCCACATAGGAGGTTCCTAAGAAGAAGATGTGCAGGAGAAAGCACCTTGACTCACCAAAGGAGTCCATCACAGAAGATACAGATTTTAATGAAGGTGAAGGGTTTCCATGGTCACCTCCTAGAAGATGACTCATTTGGAGACATCCTTAAAATTCTTAAACAGAGAGATGGCTGAACACCCAGCAACCCTTCATCTGAGGAGTCCATAGTCCTGGAAGCCTTTGGTACAGACCCATCTACCTCCTGGGTGACTCTGTTCGCTGATGAGCTCATTCATTGAGTTGATCTCTCAGCGTGCATGGAAGGAACCTGACACCATTGAGCCTATACCTTGGTGACCAGATATGATTATGGCCCCAAGGATGAAGGACACACTATCTAGGTGTGAAAAGGATGGAAAGACCCTGTCTGTTGTGGGTGTATGTTTTTTGACCCCTCAAAGATCCTTTTCTAGGAATCAATGAGGTAGACAAAAGATGTGGTTCAATAAGTCTCAGGGTCTGTTCTAAGACACATTTAGAGGAGGTTCCCCCAGAGACGGGAGGGAACTCTAATGGACAATAACACCCTCGTGGAAGAGGTGGCCCGCAAAACCATGGGTGCAGAAAAATCTTCCTTTGACAGACCCTACCAGCTCTCCTGAAAGAATGCCCAATTGCCCACCTCTGGAGGCAGTCGGAGATATTTAGCCCTGCACCAGAGAACCTGGGTAGACTTAGCAAAAGATACTTGTGTGCAGAAAATTCCCCTTTTCCTTTCTTCCTCCCAACACAAGAAAACTCCACAATATTCCACCAGAGTGTACATGCAGCAATTCAAATTCAAATGCTGCTAGAAAAAAGTAATCTAAGAGGTCCCACCAGACCAGATAGAATCCGGAACTTACTCAAGGTTCTTTTTAGTGCCAAAGAAAACGGGGCTAGAGACCAATTTTGAATCTCAGTATCTTAAACAAGTCAGTTCAACAAACCAAGTTTAGGATGGTCATGGTTCAGTCCATTCTCCCAGTGCTCAAAAGACCTTCAGAATGCATACATCATATAAAAATGAAAAGATGATATCAGCTATCTGCTATCAGCTCTAAACTCCCCTGGTTTCTCAAAAATGTTTCATCTGATGTTATTCATCCTCATTCATTCCTTAAGCATGGGTATCTGTTTCATAGGTTCATAGGTAGGTACTAGGCTATTGGCCCTAGGGCCTATATAAGCCTAGCCAAAGGTACCCTGGCTTTCGCCACCCAAGAAAATTATTTTCCTGTGCCACTGTTGAGCAGAGCCACAGAAGTGATCCCCGGGGTGAATTTCCTATCTCCCATCCAATCATCAAGATTTTTCTTGAACAGTGATAATGAGGAGCTGTGTTTGATATAGATAGGTAGTTTGTTCCAGAGTATGGGAAGTCTCTGGAACAGGAATCTATCCCCCCAGCATGTTCTGTTTATTGTGGTGACGAGGTTTAGGTCCCTAGAGCGTACCTTGGAACTGAGCCAGCCATTTTCCAAGCTCGCATCAGCTACAAATTCTTGAGCTAAACTCTTACCCACAATCCCCCTCTCCCTGTTACCTCAGATTTCATTTGCCGTGTTGCCATTCGGTCATGTCAAGCTGCTTCTCTTGAGCTAAGTATAGATATTTGTTGTCAGACTAGTCATATATATATAACTTTTTCTGACAGAAAAGTTTCTATTTTGTTGTCTCTTACCCTATTGCATTTAGCGACCATATTTTCTTGAGTTTTCTTCTCTTTACTCTGCACCTTTTACCACGAGGTATTTCTCCCTTACCATCGTTGGTAATCTCTTCCTTTCTTCATACCTTCGGGTATTCTTTTGTACCATTGCTGGTACCCTTTCTGTTATCCCCTTTTTATATCATGGCAGATAAGAAAGGTAGTCTGGGATTCAAAAGGTGTTCTGATTGTGAACACAGATTACCTACATCAGATGCACACTCTTTGTGCATTTATTGCTTGGGTGTGTCCCACTTATCTGTTGACCCGCCCTGTGCTATTTGTAAAAAATTTTTTGAACAGAACCTTGTTGGAAAGGAAAAATAAGTTGTTGCTGAAGGGACTTCTCAAATCTCCCTTTTCAGAGGCTATTTCTGGGTCGGAGGCTTCAACCCCTCCTAGAGCCCTTAAGAAAATTTTGGATAATCCTACTAAGGCCAAGTCTTTGCCTTTGTCCCTGGTAAGGGACTCCCGCCAACCAAGACCTAAAAAGGCTAAAGTTTCTGCTTCAGAGCTCACTCAGTCAGCCCCAGTGCTTTTGGTGCCTAGACCTTCAGCACCATCAGTGATCTCGACTCCGTCTTCTCCTGTAGCCCTTTCCATATCAGCACCGAGGAGCTCCTCAGTTCAGACTATTATGACTATTGCATCGGCACTGACCGTTCAGTCAGCGCAGACCTTGACCACGTTGGCTCCGACATCTTACTTGGAACCGATGCCTCAGTTATTGGCCCCAATTTTGTCAGTTCCAGCTTCAGTACCGGCAACCACTTCAGCACCGATCCTTGTGTCAGTGCAGACCGTGACCTCGGCACCAATGATTACCTCGGTGCAGACATCCATAGTCCAGTTTCTTTCTGCACCGTTGTTCTTGGTGTGGACTAGTGAGGTGGGCACTGAGCTTGTCTCTTCCGTGGACAGACCTGTTTCCCCCTCAGTCTCCGTGAGGTCCACTAGAAGCCTTTCCGAACACAACGTGTTGCGTCTTGTGGATCAACTGCTTCTGGCCAGAGGTATCCCATCCCCCAGGACCTATCCTTCCTTGGGAGGTGATCACCCATCTCCAAAGACCCCTTCTTATTCTCCTCCTTCATTGTCTTTGAAGTCCATTGATATAGCACAGTCTTCCCCCTCTGCAGTTCCCTTTATGGATCTCACTAAGGAACTGCAGTTGCCTTCATGGCAGGAGAGTTTTGCTACAACCCAGGATGACAGTTGTGACATGCGTAATTTGCTGTTCCACAGCCATCCGGGGACTACAAGTCAGCAGGCTGAGCCATTTAGGGGAGGGGTGACCCCTGTCCTGGACACTCACCCCTCTTCAGGTAGACCAGCCTTTCAACTGTTGGAGAAGGCTATGGCTTCTACTGACAATACTGTGCTGTCTATCCCCCTGCCCTCCTCTGGTACACTGTTTTCAGAAGGCACACCTAGCGGACACTGAGTGCAAGGGCCACGGGACATATTCCCACAGGAAACCCCTTTTCCACTGTCTTCCCCAGCTTCTCCCTCTGAGGAAGTCCACTGGAAAAGTTTGTGTAAGAGGAAGCACATGGACTCCACAGAGGAGTCCCTCACTGAAGACACAGACTTTGATGAGGGGGAAGGATCCCCTCGGTCACACTCTGAGGTATCCTTTGGTGATATCCTCAAAATCCTTAAAGAGAGAGGTGACTGGCAGCCCTCTAACCTGACCTCTGAGGAGTCTGTGTTCCTGCAGGCCTTTCACACCTGGCCCCCTACCTCCTGGGTTACTCCACCTGCCGATGAACTTGTCCAGCTCATCGTGCAGCGTGCGTAGAAGGCTCCAGACACCGCCGAGGTTATTCCCCGGAGGCCAGATAAGATTTTGTCCCCTCCTGCTATGGATACCCATTGGTCTAAATGTCTTCCTGTCGATGCTCTGGTGGTGGCGGCCACAATAAAAAAGGATCTGGCGGAAGAAGAAAGCCAGACTGTCCATCCACCTAACAAAGAGTCCCGGGCCCTGGACAGGATAGGGTAGTCCACCTTTGCATCAGCGACCTTTACTATCAGGTCCCTGAATTATATGGTACACGTTACCAGGCTTCAAAGGGATCTGATTTCCAAGCTCTCTGAAACCTTGGCTGATGCTGTGTCTGATGAGGTCTGTGACAAAGTGGCCTCTCAGCTAGCCACCACTGACTCAATATCTAACTCCTCTATGTGACTGATATCTCGCACATCAGAAGGAGTAGCTAGAGCGGCGGGTTCAGCTGTGGTCTTGAGACAACAAGCCTGGATGTGCTTGTGCAATTTCGCAGAACCCTTTAAGGCTTCCTTTCGTAATGCTCCCATTGAGGCCTCTTCGTTGTTTGGACCCAAAGTTAAAAGCACAGATGTGAGCAGGACAGTAAGACCCTTTCTGCTGTAGGTGTCCGTTATTCTTCCCCTCAACGTGCTTTCTTCCAAAACCAAAAGAGTGTGAAGATATGGTTCAAGAAATCTCAGGGTCCTTTCTGTGACCCACAGGCCGAGTTCTCCCCTAGAGGCAGAGGGGGAAACTCACAGGGAAGGCACTCCTTTCAGGGCAGAGGGGTCCACGTAACCAGGGTTCCAGGGACTCTTTCCCTGGACAATCCTACCAGCGCTCCTGAAGAGCGGCCCAACTCCTTTCCTCTGGAGGTGGTTGGGGGTCATTTCTCCTTGTACCCTTCTGCCTGGCTAACCATCACCACCGATTCTTGGGTACAAGGATTATAACCAGAGAGGTTATCATATCCCCTTCAGTCTTTGTCCTGTCCCTACAAAAAACCTTCCCGACATTCCACCCAGTCAAAGGGAAGAAGCAGTACTAGAGATAGAAAAGCTGCTAAGAAAGAGAGTCATCCAAATAGTCCCTCCAGACTAGATAGGATCCGGATTCTACTCAAGACTATTTTTGGTGCCAAAGAAAACCGGGGACTGGAGACCAATTTTCTACCTTAGTGTATTGAACAAGTTTGTGAGAGTACAAAAATTCCGGATGGTCACAATACAGTCTATCCTTCCGTTTTTGGAAAAAGACAATTGGATGTGCTCGATAGATCTTCAAGATGCCTACTACCACATAAAAGTGGGCAGGCCATCAAGAAGATTTCTGTGCTTCTGTGTGGGAGCCAGTCACTACCAGTTCAGAGTACTGCCCTTCGGACTCTCTACAGCCCCCAGAGTGTTCACAAAGTGCATGGCAGTCATCACAGCTCACTTGCAACTACAAGGATTCCAGGTGTTTCCATACCTAGACGACTGTCTCATTTCCGTCCCCACAAGACATCTACTGGAAGAAGCCCTGGCATACTCTCTCCTCGCTGCACAAAGGCTAGGCATAACCATGAACTGGCAAAAATCCAATCTCACCCCATCTCAGTCCACAGAATTCATAGGGGTTATCTTGGATACAAAGAACTGCAGAGCTGCCATTCCAGAGCACAGAATTCTAAGGATAAAGCAACAACTGATACCAATCCTTTCAAGGGAGAAATCCACAGCTCACTCTGTCTACAGCTGTTGGGTTCCATGGCAGCCTCCATCACCATTGTCCCCCTGGCCAGGTTTCATATGAGGCTTCTACATTGGCTACTGCTCACCCAATGTTATCCTTTTCAGCATCCTTTTTCAGCCAAGATTCAAGTAACCCACAGGTGAAAACAGGATTTAAATTGGTGGATGACACAATCCATCACAATGGTCTCGCCCCTTCTCCCCCCAGCAACCCAAGGCCACAGTGACCACAGATGCCTCCCTGATGGGGTGGGGGGGGCTATGTCAGGGAGAGACAGTCCAAGGCATTTGATCCAAATTCAAGGCCCAACTGCATATAAATGTTCTAGAGCTGAGGGCGGTGCTTCTGGCGTTGCAAGCATTCCATCCCCTGCTGCTGTCTGGGATGATTGTGATTCAATCAGACAACTTGGCAGTGGTCTGTGACATCAACAAACAACAACCCACAGGCCGAGTTCTCCCCTAGAGGCAGAGGGGGAAACTCACAGGGAAGGCACTCCTTTCAGGGCAGAGGGGTCCACGTAACCAGGGTTCCAGGGACTCTTTCCCTGGACAATCCTACCAGCGCTCCTGAAGAGTGGTCCAACTCCTTTCCTCTGGAGGTGGTTGGGGGTCATTTCACCTTGTACCCTTCTGCCTGGCTAACCATCACCACCGATTCTTGGGTACAAAGGATTATAACCAGAGGTTATCATATCCCCTTCAGTCTTTGTCCTGTCCCTACAAAAAACCTTACCCACATTCCACCCAGTCAAAGGGAAGAAGCAGTACTAGAGATAGAAAAGCTGCTAAGAAAGAGAGTCATCCAAATAGTCCCTCCAGACTAGATAGGATCCGGATTCTACTCAAGACTATTTTTGGTGCCAAAGAAAACCGGGGACTGGAGACCAATTTTCTACCTCAGTGTATTGAACAAGTTTGTGAGAGTACAACAATTCCGGATGGTCACAATACAGTCTATCCTTCCATTTTTGGAAAAAGACAATTGGATGTGCTCGATAGATCTTCAAGATGCCTACTACCACATAAAAGTGGGCAGGCCATCAAGAAGATTTCTGTGCTTCTGTGTGGGAGCCAGTCACTACCAGTTCAGAGTACTGCCCTTCGGACTCTCTACAGCCCCCAGAGTGTTCACAAAGTGCATGGCAGTCATCACAGCTCACTTGCAACTACAAGGATTCCAGGTGTTTCCATACCTAGACGACTGTCTCATTTCCGTCCCCACAAGACATCTACTGGAAGAAGCCCTGGCATACTCTCTCCTCACTACACAAAGGCTAGGCATAACCATGAACTGGCAAAAATCCAATCTCACCCCATCTCAGTCCACAGAATTCATAGGGGTTATCTTGGATACAAAGAACTGCAGAGCTGCCATTCCAGAGCACAGAATTCTAAGGATAAAGCAACAACTGATACCAATCCTTTCAAGGGAGAAATCCACAGCTCACTCTGTCTACAGCTGTTGGGTTCCATGGCAGCCTCCATCACCATTGTCCCCCTGGCCAGGTTTCATATGAGGCTTCTACATTGGCTACTGCTCATCCAATGGTATCCTTTTCAGCATCCTTTTTCAGCCAAGATTCAAGTAACCCACAGGTGAAAACAGGATTTAAATTGGTGGATGACACACAATCCATCACAATGGTCTCGCCCCTTCTCCCCCCAGCAACCCAAGGCCACAGTGACCACGGATGCCTCCCTGATGGGGTGGGGGGGGGCTATGTCAGGGAGAGACAGTCCAAGGCATTTGATCCAAATTCAAGGCCCAACTGCATATAAATGTTCTAGAGCTGAGGGCGGTGCTTCCGGCGTTGCAAGCATTCCATCCCCTGCTGCTGTCTGGGATGATTGTGATTCAATCAGACAACTTGGCGGTGGTCTGTGACATCAACAAACAAGGTGGAACCAAATCTTACAACCTTTGTCGCGAGGCCATGAGGATATGGCAATGGGCGATGGCTACCAACCGTTTTCTTCTAGCAACGCACATTCCCGGGAGTTCCAACGTGATAGCAGACAGACTCAGCAGGTGCATTCTAAAACCTCATGAGTGGTCCCTGAATCCCTTGATAGTGGCAGAGATCTTCCACCGCTGGGGCCATCCTTGCTGTGACCTCTTTGCTTCCCTGACCAACTACAAATGCAGCAACTACTTCGCCCTGATTCCCCCTCCGGGACAGTCACCCAGGGATGCATTAGTCTGCGATTGGCCCTCGGGTCTTCTTTATGCATTACCACCTTTTTCCCTCATTCCCCAGTTTCTGAAGAAAGCTCGTCGGTTGAAGAGCAAGGTGATCCTCATAGCACCATATTAGCCTTGTCAGATTTGGTTCCCCTTCCTTTGGCCTCACCTATTAGATCGACAATGGATTCTCCATCCAACCCCAGAGTTCATCTCACATCCGCAGAACCTGATTCATCCCAACTTGGACAGCCTGAAGCTCACAGCTTGGCTACTCCAATTTCCTTGATTGCCAGGCAGAATGATCTTTCTTTACCAGTACATGACATTCTCATTGCATCTTATAAGTCTTCCACTAGAATTACTTATCTAAGCAAGTGGAAAAGATTTACCTGTTGGCTGAAAGAAAAACAAGTAGATCCCTTCTCAGCACCAGTGTCGATAATACTAGAGTATCCGGCCGACCTTTTTCAATCGGGTCTATCGGCCTCTACCATTAGCATTCATTTGGCTGCAATATCTAATTTCCATGAGGGTGTACAAGACTCCTCTCTTATGTCACACAAATTGTGCAAGACCGTCATAAAAGGTGTGAATCATCTGAAGCCACCTTTTAGAGAACGTATTCAACCATGGGATCTATCATTAGTTCTACAAGCTCTGACAATGCCACCCTTCAAACCAGCTTCTTCTTGCGACCTCAAATATTTGTCATAGAAAACATTGTTTTTGGTCACCATTACTTCTGCCAGATGTATCTCTGAGCTTCAAGCTTTATGCATCAGGAGTCCATACTTGATTTTTCATAGAAATAGAGTGTCTTTGAGAACTAATCCTTCATTTCTGCCAAAAGTGATCTCTGAAATGTCCATTAATCAAACCATTGAATTGCCAGTTTTCTTTCCCAATCATTCAAACAAAGGAGAGTATTGCCTACATACCCTAGATATCCATAGGCAAATCCAATTTTACTTAAACAGGACTAAGTCCTCTCATAAATCTGACCAGTTATTTTTGGCCTATTCTGGACCTAGATTAGGATCTGCTGTTGCTAAGGTCACATTAGCTAGATGGTTGAAAGACTGTGTGACCTTCATTTATACTCAATGTGGCAACTTCTGCTGCCTTCCATGTCAGAGCTTCTTTACATGACATCTGTGCAGCTGCAACTTGGGCTACGCCTCATACTTTCATGAATCATTACAAATTGGATTTGGCCTCCAGGGGAAGAGCATCTTTTGGTTCTCTGGTGCTCAGGAATGTCCTTCCATGAGAGCCTCCCAGGAATAGAGGTAACTGGGGACTCTGCCCCATGCGTAAGGAATGAACGAGGATTAACAATATCAGATAAAGAAGTTATGTCTTACCATAATGTTCCATCTGTATTGTTGATCCTCATTCAGTCATTATGACCCTCCCTCCTTCCCTCTCCTGTGGCTTCTAGTGGATCTCACCATCCGGTTCTCTTAGGTCATTTGACCAGAGGTAGCCTCTACCTTCTTTTGACTTGCAAACTCAATCTGAGGTAACAGGGAGAGGGGGGTTGTGGGTAAGAGTTTAGCTCGAGAGTTTGTAGCTGACGCGAGCTTGGAAAATGGCCAGCTCGGTTCTGAGGTCGGAACCGATACCCATGCGTAATGACTGAACGAGGATCAACAATGCAGATAGAACGTTATGGTAAGACATAAATTCTTTTTCTGTTCTCCCGGTATAATCTTTACCTTATGATCTGCCTTGACTTCTCACCTTACTGATTGCTTTTTCTCATGAGTTCTTCCTGCTCGGTGCAGCCCTGCTCCATTCACCCTAGTTACTCTCGGGTTCACTCCGCTCCCCTACCCTACCCCCATTCCCGAACCCCCATATCAACTGCATTTATAATCATGATTATTCCACCTCCTCAGCTCATTATCCAGTAAACATACAACCTTGTGATCTCATTCCATCATCCCCTACAATATAGTAATTATTGCCCAGCATTTCACATATTTTAATTTAAAGATATCTCACCTTACTATAACTGCTAATACAACCTCTTTCTACTATTAGCCTCTCTACAACTATGTAAATTGTCCTCCCTTCTCTTTCTACTCTTACTACCTCTACACCTACTTATAAAAAATTATTTCTCTTTCTGCACTTACTACTTCCACTCCCAACTCACAAAACCTATCTCACAGCAGTAAGCTCTCTCCCACACACTCATCCATGCTGATATTATCTCTTATCATTTCACTTAGCATACTCACACAGGATACATCCCTGAAATGCACCCTACCACATCCACCTGTAAAAGCATCCACTCAAGCCTCATCTCTAATTGCGCACACTGATAGTTTCTATGATGTTAATGCCAGCCTAATTCAAAATCACTATATTCACCTAAACAGACTCCATTTCTTTTACACCTCCACTGAATTTAGCCAATTTGCTTACACAATCAACAAGCTTACATGTAAATCTATCCTCTTTTACTATCTTGTCAACCATGTCGTCAAACTTTCCCAGTGCATTGATATTCATCCCAACCCTGGACCTACACAATCAACTACTTTACTCATTCTCTCCCCTCTAAAAATATGCGCTTTATTAACAATAAATGTACATAGTATCTGTAACAAAATTATTGAGTTTCACTCATGGCTTACTCTGTACTCACCAGATATAGTAGCAGTCACTGAAACTTGGTTAAAGCCTCATTTTTAAGATACTGAAATAGTTCCACCAGGGTACAACATTTTGAGACATGACAGACCAATAAATAACATGTGGGGTGACATTAATCTATTGCAACAGCTATACTAGCTATCACCATTCAAAAGCAGTCCCTTTCTTTAGTAATGTAGAAATGCTCCTAACTTCCTTACAAGTAAATAAGTCTAAACAAATTTGTATTGTAGTAGCTTATATACCACCTGGCCAAAATAGTTCAGTACTAGAAAATTTCCTGTCCTGGACTACCTCAAATGTTAGCAATGAAACTATCATTATGGGTGACTTAAACATTAGTTGGCAAACTCTTATCTCTGACTCCCCAACAAATAGCATCAACATTCATGGCTTCACACAGTTCATCACCATCCCTACCAGAATACAAAATAATAATGACATAGGCGCAACCCTAGACTGGATCCTGGTATCAGATCCCCACAAATATTCCAACACTCTCCCAAATACCTTAAGTGACCACTTACCAGTCTACACATACAGAACCCCCCCCACAGGACCCCAAACTATATTCCTACAAAACATTAAGAAATCTAACCAATTTCAACCAACAACTATTCAATAATATCTTAAAAACTTTAAACTGGTCCTCACTAAAAACACTACCTCTAGATGATGCCATTAACCACTTTAAAAAATCTTCTTAGAAACCCTAAACATCTTAGCCCCACTCCGTACCAAAAGAACAAAAATAAACCATGCATCCTGACTAACTAGGGCCACAAAACAAATAATGCAAAGTACAGATTGAGCCTAGAAAGACTGGCACAAAAATAAAAATGACACCAACTGACTCATATACAAATCTCATTTCCTCTGTGCTTTCACTGGCTTGTGTGAGTAAGCACAAAATTATCATTTTGTGAAATCACTCCACTTCAACTATTTTAATTTACTGGCCATCCTACTGTATTCCATAGTACCAGAATAAAAAAGTGACCACCCCCTTTCAATCTATCTTGCTGTTTTAAAAATAGTGACTCTCCACTAAAACTTAACTTTTTCGACAGGTAAAACTTATGTTAACTACTTTCACACCTAACTTATCTAGTGCACACTGCAGTGTTTAGTATAAACCATTTATCTGAAGTAGTTACTTCATTTGCTCTGCAACCTGTGGGTATCAGATCCGACTTCGGATCTGAGCCGGCAGCTTGCCAAGCTCCAAGATCCGAGCTCCTAGCTCCTCCCCTCTACCCATAATCCCCTGCTACCAACCACAATACCTCAGATCATTTTTTGCTGTGGCTGAAGAAGCTCTCTCTTTGAAGAGCTCCTGGCTGGGTGAGATCGTTTCTATCTTTTCTTCACCAAAAAGTTTCAAAATCGTGTGTGTGTGGTTCTACCCCTTTTAGTGCTAGTTTTATTTTTTCTGGTACAGTTAATTAGTTTTTTTCTTTGTCACTCCCCCTCCCCCCTTAGCGTTTGGGTGTGTGTGTGTGAGTGTTATTAACATGGCGAAAGGGCCTAAGGCCATTTTTTCCAAATGTACTGAGTGTGGCCACAAGCTTTCCCCAGCTGATTGCCACACTCAGTGCGTTTTGTGCCTGGGGGCAGCCCATCTTTCAGAGGCCTGCCAGATATGTGCGGCCTTTAACCCCCAGGCACTTCAGGATAGGAAAAACAAGCTGATCCTGGTGGGAAAGCTCCCCCAGGAGTCAGCTTCTTCTTCCTCTCCCGTTCGGGCTCCGGCTGCCTCAGCGGCCTCGGCGCCCTCTGTTCCCTCAGCTCAACCCGGGACTCAACCTCCCACTTCCGGTTTGAGCTCTGGGGAAACTAGTGCCTCCTCAACTAAGGAGAAGAGGCACAAGGATAATGAGGGACATAGATCCCATAAAAGGCGGGCTGAGTCTCACCCCTCGGCTCCGCCAACAAAAATAACTAAGTCTCCTTCGGGGGTCTCCGGATTCTTCTCCTCTCTGCTCCGTTCGCCTAACTTCTCGCCGGAGCCAGAGGAGGAAGATCGGTCTCCCTCGAGGTCGTCGAGGTGGCCCTCCTGGCCCGCCTTGACTACCTCTTCCAGGTCAACCAAAAGCATCTCCGAAGCGGATATGGATCGGATGATGCGTCGGTTCTTACAGACCCAAATGCAGATGAGGGTGCTCTTGCCTCCCCCTCCTCTGGGGGGGGAGTGCGGCCCCCATGTTTGCCCCGATCACTCCTTCTCCGACTCGTTTTCGGATCTCGGAGTCATCGGATCCGTGCCCATTCGGACCCAGGGAATTGTCGGCGCCGATAGCACTGGTCTCTTCGATGCCGACTATGCCCTCGAGCTTGTCGGATCCGAGCTCTCGGGGCCGAGGGCTGAGCGTCGGATCCGAGGGAGTTGTTGTATCTTTGGAGCTGTTGGCTTTGGAGCGCACCTCTCTCTTTGTGCCGACTGCTTCGGCTCCAACCCCGATCCCTTCCTCGGAGCCGAGGAGATTGCTCTCAGAGACTGGCGAGGGTGATTCTCCCTTGGCTTTTGAGGTAGTGGAGAGGGTACTGTCGAGATCCACCAGATCCCCGGTTCGGGCTTTGGATCCACCCGTACCCCCACTGTATGAGGGTCTGTCTTCCATCATCTGACCATCGGGACAGCCTGCCCAAGCCCTCCAGCTAGTTCCTGTTGAGGAACAACAACCCGTGGACGATCCCTCCTCGGATAGCCCCACTGAGGAGGTTCCTCGGAAACGTCAGTGTAAAAGGAGGCACCTGGACTCCTCCAAGTCCGTTACCACCGACACGGACTTAGATGATAGGGAGGGTTCCCCAAGGTCACCCCCTGAAGATGTCTCCTTTGGAGACATCATGGAAATGTTGCGTATTAGAGGGGGGTGGTCTGCCCAAAAACTTTCCCTTGATGAATCCGTGTTCCTGGAGGCGTTTGAGGCAGGCCCATCTACTTCCTGGGTGTCCCCTCCAGCCGACCCCCTGGTGGACTTAATTACCACCAGGGCGTGGAAGGAGCCCGACACCGTGGAGCCAATTCCTAGGCATGCCGACAAAATACTAAGCCCCCCCACAGATAGGCAATCATGGGCCAAAGGATCCCCTGTTAATGCCATGTTGGTGGTGGCGGCCACCAAGAAAGAATTCCCTCAGAAGAGTTCTCTGGTCCACCCGCCAGATAAAGAATCTCGAGCGTTGGACCGGATTGGGAAGCGGATGTTTGCTTCAGCGACCTTTTCTATAAGGGCGCTGAACTATATGGCACATACCATCAGGCTACAGCGAGACTTGATCAAGGAATACGCTGCAGCCCCCCCGGAGTCCATGTCGGTCGGAGACAGGAATGTGTTTACGACACGAATGGCCACTCTGAAATCCATCTCCAATACGTCTATGCGGCTCCTCTCTCATGCTTCGGAGGGAGCCGCTAGAGCCAGCGGAGCAGGGGTCGTCTTACGACGTCACGCCTGGCTCCGTCTTTGCGACTTCGCAGATCCCTTCAAGGCGTCCTTTGTGAACGCCCCCTTTGATGGTTCTGCTCTTTTCGGCAAGACCATTCGCGATACGCTGGTCCAAAGCGAAAAGGACGGGAAGACGCTGTCTGCCGTCGGAGTCCGCTTCTCTAGTCCCCAAAGATCCTTCTCCAGGAATCAAAGGGGACAAAAGAAGCTGTGGTTCCGCAAGTCTCAGCAATCCCATCCAGCTGCGGACCACTCGTCCTCTAGAGGCAGAGGAGGACAAGGTGGACACCGGCCCAGAGGCAGAAGGGGGCCGTGTAATTTCGGGTCTAGAGAACCTTTCTCGGACAGACCCATGCAACAGCCCTGAGGGCTTGCCCGACTGTCCCTCTCTGGAGGCAGTTGGGGGGTGGTTGATGGAGCACCTGTCAAACTGGGAGTCCCTTACAATGGATCGATGGGTGCTCCGTATCATTTCCAGAGGTTATTTCATTCCTTTCCTAAATCTTCCCCCCAAAACCAGACACCTCCCCGATGTCCCACCCGATCAGAGGGAGGCAGCGGCTTCAGAGATTTTGAAGCTGCTAAGAAAAAGAGCCATCCAGCCCGTCCCCCCAGATCAGTCCAGATTGGGTTATTACTCAAGGTTCTTTTTGGTGCCAAAGAAAACGGGGGACCTCAGACCCATCTTAGACCTTTCCGCTCTGAACCTGTTTATACCCAAGGAAAAGTTCCGGATGGTCACTCTTCAATCTATCCTCCCCCTTCTGCGGGAGAATGACTGGATGTGTTCCATAGACCTCAAGGATGCGTACTACCACATCTTAATGAACAGACGATCCAGGAGGTTTCTCCGCTTCCGGCTTGGAGCCAGTCATTATCAATTCAGGGTTCTTCCATTCAGCCTCACTTCAGCCCCCAGAGTGTTCACCAAAGTCATGGCGGTGGTTGCAGCCCACCTGAGACTTCAGGGCATTCAGGTCTTCCCGTACCTAGATGACTGGCTCCTTACCGCGACCAACAGGTATCAGCTCTCTGTAGCAAGAGATTACGCACTGACTCTAGCCCACAACCTAGGCATTTCAGTAAACCTGCAGAAGTCCTGCCTGTGCCCCACTCAAGCCCTGGAATTCATAGGGGTCAGGTTGGATACTCGAATCTCTCGAGCTACTCTAACATCAGTCAGACTGAACAGCTTGTCTTATTAGGTGTTAGCCCTTCTCCGGAGTCCTTCTCCACCAGCGGAGTTAGTCCTGAGGGCACTAGGGTCTATGGCAGCAGTGATCGGTCTTTCCCTCCATGCCCACCTGCGAATGCGAATATTGCAATGGACCCTTCAAGTCCAATGGTCCCTCTTGCTCCACCCGTTGAACACGCCGATACCGCTGAACAGAGTTTGCAGGGACTCCCTTCTTTTGTGGTTGCATGCACGGGAACTCAGAGAAGGGAGGCCTTTTGTGATCCCCCCGGTCGAAGCCACATTGACCACAGACGCTTCTTGCCTCGGGTGGGGGGGGGCATTGTTCAGGCAGATCCGTTCAAGGCACGTGGACTCCCTTAGAGACCGCATTGCATATCAATGTCCTAGAGATGAGGGCAGTGCTTTTAGCGTTGCAAGCTCTCCATGACCTTCTTCCCCTGGGGACTATTGCGATCCAGACAGACAACATGTCTGTAGTCTGGTATATAAACAAACAGGGAGGAACCAGATCCTACCCCCTGTGTCGAGAGGCCATGAGAGTTTGGGAATGGGCGATCTCCACCAACCGTTTTCTGATAGCAACGCACATCCCGGGACGATCCAACATATTAGCGGACAAGCTAAGTCGGGTGCTTCTCACTCCATACGAGTGGTCTCTGAATCCATCTGTTGCGAAGCAGATCTTCCACAAATGGGGTCAGCCTCGCTGCGATCTTTTTGCTTCTCCTTTAAAAACAAAATGCAGTGAGTACTTCGCAATAATTCCCCCCAGAGGGGAAACCCCCAGAGACGCTCTGGTTCATGCTTGGCCTCCCGGGCTCCTTTATGCTTATCCTCCCCTTCCACTCATGATGAAGTTCATTCAGAAAGCCTGTCGGTTGGGGAGCAGAGTTATCCTCATAGCCCCATTCTGGCCTCGGCAGATCTGGTTCCCCTTTCTGCGGTCTCACAGTGTGGTTCCTCCGTGGATTCTGGATCCCAGTCCAGAACTGATCTCTCATCCCGCGGATTGCCCAACACCAAACCTAGTCAACCTCAAGCTTGCGGCTTGGCTGATCCAGTTCCATTAATGGCTAGGACTCCCGGTATCTCATCTCCCGTTAAGGCCATTCTGGTTGCGACTCATAAGCCATCTACCAGAAAACTTTACAACAGTAAATGGAAACGTTTTTCCATTTGGGCCGAAGATAAGGGCTGGGACCCATTTACTGTCCCTATTCTGACCATCCTGGACTTCCTCTCGTTAATCTTTCGACAGGGAGCAAGCGCTTCTACTGTTAAGGTGCAATTGGTGGCCATCTCCCATTTTCATGTGGGTGATGGCATAGGTTCCTTAGCATCTACAAAGTTGTGCAAAACCTTCTTACGAGGCATCTTCCTTTTAAATCCACCGATAAAGTCTGTGGTTCCCCCATGGGACCTCACTCTAGTCTTGCAAGCCTTGACGAGTCCACCTTTCGAACCTGCGGCCTCAATTCCGTTGAAGTTCTTGTCATGGAAAACAGCCTTCTTAGTGGCTATTACTTCGGCCAAAAGGGTTTCAGAATTACAAGCCTTGTGTATGAAGCCTCCTTACCTTATCTTTCACAAAGATAGAGTGTCCCTCAGGACTAACCTGTCTTTCTTGCCTAAGGTTGCTTCAGAAGCAAATATGAATCAATCGATAAATCTACCAGTGTTTTTTCCAACATTTCAGAACAAGGGAGAATACACATTACACAAATTGGATGTACACAGACAGCTGCGTTTCTACTTGCATAGGACTAGAGAGTTTCGCAAGTCGGACCAGTTGTTTGTCTCGTATGCAAAATCAGCCATGGGTAAAGCAATTTCCAAAGTCACTGTAGCAAATTGGATTCATCAGCGTATTATTCAGGGGTATATATCATCTGGCAAACCAGCCCCTGTTAGTATCCGTGCTCATTCTACAAGATCTGTAGCCACCTCAACAGCCTTCTGGTCTAGGGTTCCAGTGGACGACATATGTTCAGCAGCTACTTGGTCCTCTTCTCATACGTTCATTTCTCATTATAAATTAGATGTGATTTCGAGAAGTAGGGCTTCTTTTGGCTCTGCGGTGCTTCAGAATATCCTTCCGTAAGGACCACCCAGGTTCTTATAAGGTAGCTGGGGACTCTGTCCCACAGGTTGCAGAGCAAATGAAGTAACTACTTCAGATAAAGAAGTTATGTACTCACCATAATGTTCCATCTGAGTAGGTACTTCATTTGTCTGCAACCGATCCCCCCTACCATCCCCCGAACCTTTCGGGATTTTCTGATCACCTTTGCAGTTGATATTTCGTGTTTCCAGGTTGGTAAGGCAAAAAAAATTATCTGAGGTATTGTGGTTGGTAGCAGGGGATTATGGGTAGGGGGGAGGAGCTCGGATCTTGGAGCTTGGTAAGCTGCCGGCTTGGATCCGAAGTCGGATCCGATACCCACAGGTTGCAGACAAATGAAGTACCTACTCAGATGGAACGTTATGGTGAGGACATAACTTCTTTTTTTTTCATCTTACCTTTAAGCATCCCTGTGACTAGCACTTGCTCTAATACCTGCTGGAAAGCACTAGGAAGCCTTAAACTGATACAAGCACTCAACTCTTCTTGTTAATAAGTAAACAGCCTATATTTGCAAAGTACCTTGCTAAGGCAAGGGAAAACAGCTCCTGTACTTTACAAAAAAAGCACCAAACCAGGCATGTCCAAGGGTCAGCTTCCAGTGATTTCTCCTGTCCACCTGGTGAATCTGGGCATACTGAGGCAATGCAGCAACTGCCTCAAGTACACAGACAACTATCTCCTCCTACCACTCAACACTACAACCTGTGAGAGATGCACTTACATAGCCAAGCTAGAAGCAAAGCTCTCTCCCCCCAAGACTGTGCTAGACAGTCAAGAGGAGAAGGTTAACACCCGCACTACACCTCAAGCAACACATAGCCCTTCTAAACCTACATCACCAACACCCACATATAGCAACATTAAAGCCACATATGCGGAGGCCCTTAATTGTAACCTGCCCAAGCAACAAGGACCTCCGAAGCTGAAATGCAAACAAATGCCCTTCGCAACCAAAGTGTCATATAGCTCACAACACCAGTGTGCCACCCAGCAACAGCCCCTAAGGCAGTACAATTTACCTAACACTTTAGTCATAGGTGACTCTATAGTCAGGCACACTGATGTCCCACTCACCAGGCTGAACAAGGAGAAAATTACAGTCAGCTGCCTGTTGGGTGCCAGGATCTGCCACATTATGTATGCACTCATGTCATTCCACAACAGGTGCAAATATGACTCTGTCATTGTCCATGTTGGAGTGAATGACTTGAGACGTACCTCCCTGGACTACATGAAAAGAGACATGGAAGAGCTCTCGGATCATGTGGCCCAGGCAGGTATGACCCTAGCCCTGAGTAGCATCCTGCCTTCGCCAAGAATGATACCACAATGTAAGGACAAAATGATTGACTTAAACAATTGGCTAAGCTTCTGGTGTCATTCAAAGGGGATCCAGTATCTGTCTGCCTGGGATGACATGATCGACAGACCACGATGCTTTGCCAGAGATGGTCTGTAACTTTTGCCCCTGAGATTCAGGTTACTGGCTAAGGCTCTTGCCACCCCTATAGTGCCTTTTTTAGGCAAAGTTCAAAGGACAAAACCACCACCGTAACAGATTCAAGCATGCAAATTCTGAAGGTAATACTACTCAATGCTAGAAGTCTAAACCTTAAAATGCACTCTCTCTCGAGGCACTCCTAAAAATGGAGAACATCGATATCTGTGCAGTAACTGAGACCTGGTTCAAGGCTCCAGAGAGCACCGCCGCAATACAAGGCTACAACTCTTACCACTCTTTTCGGCCACCAAACCAGGACCAAAACACTAAAGGTGGAAGAGTGTCCATATTCACCAAGGATATTCGCACCACCAGACTAGTTGCCCAACACAATGCGTCTGAAATTCTCCAGGTGCAACTAACACTAGGTAAGACTGCAATCCAAATTGTAGCTTGCTACAGATCCCCCACCATGCCCCAAGATTCTCACTACACCTTTCTAAACATACTGGAAAATATTAAGATACAACCAAACACCCTAATACTGGGTGATTTCAACTACCCTGCCATTAACTGAGAAAACTACTCGTGTACCAACACCTTTGCCCAACGGTTCTTGGAATTCATAAATTCCAACGCCCTGGATCAACTAATCAATAGTCCCACCAGGGGCTCCAATATCCTAGACCTGGTCATTACTAACATGGGAAATTGATGCTCCACACCTATGGTCATCCCCTCGTTGGTCAGGTCTGACCATAGGCTAATCACCCTTAACATCCACATCCCACTCCCACCCCCAGTAAGGAAACCTCCATAAAAAACTTCTCCAAAGCCAACTCCATGCTACTCAAGTCTGGAGTGACAAACTTCATGACACCCATGCAGACGAGAACTGAAAGTTCGACTGCTGAATCCTACACTAAGGCACTGTACGAGCACATCCACTCATGCATTAATCATGCCATCCCAAATAGAACCAATATGCTCTCCTCCAAAAAAAGGAAGCCAATCTGGTGGTCCCCTACCATAAACAAACTTTACAACAAAAGGAAGAAACTGTTGCAGAAAAGAGGAAATTCCCAGGATGCAAAAAACTCCCTTACCAGCCTCAGTAAGAAGCTGAGATCCCTCATAAAATCCTCCAAAGCTAGTTATGAAAATAAAATTGCCAAAGATTCCAAAGACAACCACAAGGCATTCTATAACTATATCAAGAATCTAAATGGCAGTGCTCAGATCTGCTCTGAGCTACAACAGAATGGCATTAAATATACTGATTCCAAGGGTATTGCCAATATCCTGGCAGATCAATTAAGTGCAAACTTCACCACCCTCTCACCCCCTAAGCGACCATCTCAATACCGGAAGATTGCCAAAGTCCGGTAATAATGGCCACACAGATAAAAAACGCACTCTCCAAAGCTAAGAATACAGCATCCATGGGACCAGATGACATCCCGGGTTGTGTATTACATGAACTACAAAATGAACTGGCACCTCACCTAAGTATCATGTTTAATCATAGCCTCACCTCAGGCTTCGTGCTCACTGAGTGGCGCACAGCTACAGTTATCCCACTCCACAAGGGGGGATCCACCTTGGATCCCGGGATCTACCGCCCCATCAGTCTGACGAGCCTGATCTGCAATGCCATGGAACGTATTATCATGGAACTTAAAAACAAAGATATTGGCAACCTTCAAACACAGGACCCCACCCAGTTTGGGTTCGTGAAGGGCCAATCTTGTCTCCTGAACCTTATTGACTTCTTCAAATCAGTCTCCAGAGCTGTGGACAAGGGTAAGGTGGTCCACACAGCCTACCCGGACATTACCAAGGCCTTTAACACCATCCCCCACTCTGGAATTGTAGATAGACTTACTAAGCTGGGCATTAATTCCCTACGTCACTCGATGGGTTGCCAACTGGCTTACTGACAGAACCCACACTGTAAAAGTAGGTGACTCCAAATCCAGCTCCAGACAAGTGACAAGTGGAGTAACTCAAGGTTCAGTCCTGGGACTGCTCTTGTTTGGCATCTGCTTCTTTGAAGTACAGGCCAACACCAAGGGACTTTGGTTAACATAGTTTGCAGATGACTGCAAACTTGGAGCCATTATTGAATCCCCAAATGATGTGGATACTCTACAAAAGGGCCTTACAGAAACAGATGCTTGGTGCCAGAGCCATGGGCTCAAGCTCAATGCCAAGAAATGTATAGTTATCCCCTTTGGGAAAAAACATGTACCCATGAATTACCACATAGGTGGCAGTACACTAAACACCAAAAGTGTGATAAGAGACTTAGGGACACAGGTGGACAGTGGTCTCACCTTCGATAATCACATTGCCACAACAGTCAGGAAATCCTTCTGTGTGGCACACCTCATCACTAAGGGCTTTTCACCCAGAAAAAATGAGGTCATAGTCCCACTGTACTCATCCCTCATTAGACCCATTATAGAATACAACGCCTTGTTTGGTATGTACCTCTCAAGACATCTACAACAACTGGAAAGGCTGCAGAAATACCTCACTAAAAGAGTCACAGGCCTAGAGCAGATTCCCTATGCTGACCACCTTAAAAAACTCCAGCTATACTCTGTCGCATATCGTCTACTCAGAGGTGATCTCTGCTTAACATACAAGGTCATGTCAGACCTAGAGCTGTTGGACATGCTACACTTAAAGAAATCCCAATCCCTCAGAGCCACACGCTCCAGGGATCTAAACCTTGTCATTACAATAAACAAAACATGCTGGAGGGATAGGTTCCTGACCCAGAGACTCCCCAGACTCTGGAATAGGCTGTCCATACATGTCAAGCAGAGCACCTCTTTGGCCCTCTTCAAAAGGAACCTTGATGATTGGATGGGAGATAGGAAATTCACCCCATGGATCACGTCAGTCACCCTGCTAGACAGGGGGCCAGGGAAGTAAATAGTGTGGGAAGAAATAGCCAGGAAATTGTTATGGCTAGGCTTGTATAGACCCTAGGGCTGATAGCCTAGTACCAACCTATGAACCTATAACAAACTTATACTCATTTAATTTTGCCCTCTAAAATGATTGTCTAAAATTTCAAAATGTAAAACTGATATCCTAGCCATGTATTAACCTGCACAAAGTCCATAACTGTATTTATTATTGCACCAAATTTAAACTGTATTGTACTATTTTTAAATTTATCCATGCATACACAGTCTGTAAATTGTGATTGTGCCTGTACTTTATGTGGAGCTTTTCTCTCTGGGTTGCCACTGAAAATGGGTTTCTGACCCAGTCGTACCTTCCCGGTCAACTACGGTCAATAAATAAATAAATAATTATCCAGAAGGTATTTACACTACTGGCTGGGAGCCAGTCACAACCCAATTCAGAGATGTCCTTCATGGATGCATCTGCAGTCATAACAACTGGGTTGTCCTGTCGTCAGGCAGCCCTGCAGTCGGCCGGATTCCAAAGTCCGGGTCCGGCTTCGGCTGATGTCGCACTTCACCCGACGTCATCTCTGCTGGCCTCCGGGTATAAAGGCATCAGCCGACGCCATTTTCTTCAGTCTTTCTTGCCGCGTGGCGCCCGAAGCAGAAGCTGTTCGCAAGTGCCGGTCGGTCGGATCTAGAGATTTCTACTACCGAATACTACTTCGAAGACTTCTAAAAGCTAAGTACCCCGTTGGGGACTCTTTCTTGCCTCAGCCGATGTCAGAAAAAGTCAATAACTGTTTAACTTGTGGGAAACAAATACCTCATAAAGATTTCCACTCTTACTGTTTGCCTTGTTTAGGCCCAGACCACGACGTAGCAGCCTGTTCGGCCTGTGCTTCCTTCAACCGACGAACGCTTAGGCGTCGGTCGGAGTTTGCTGAACAGTTTTTCGGTTCAGAATTTGCGTACATTATGCCGTCGGATCCTCCGACTACCCAAATTGTTAAGAACGCAAAGAAAAGACCGACACTCAAGCGGTCCACGGTTTCGGCCGAAACCATGGCGAAGCAAACATGAGTGTCTCGGTTTCGCGAAACCGAGAAAACTGATCAAAGCACAGCTGAATCTTTGACTACTTCTGAGGTTCCTGCTACCTTACTTGAATCGGCCTCTGAAATTTTACCTACTACAGTGGCTTCTAGTGAATTATCAGACACCATCCCTTTGGATGTCTCTACCCCAGCACGTGGTGCTGCTAGGCCTCCTGCAGCCATGTCCATTAAGGCCTTTGCCAGGGCTAAAGCAGCCAAGTCTACTAAATCAGTGCCTGTTAAACCCCTCAACCAGGCCTACTTCTAGTTCACAAATGCTTACTCTGGCAGAAGATTTAATATCCTTAATCAGGGGATCTCAATCTCACCCAGACAGGGCCTCTCAGCCCCCAGAGAAGAGACCTAGGGCAGAGCCCCCCGAGCCTGTGTCCTCTGATGATTCTGCAGATGACTCAGATATTACAGACCAGCCAGAGGCTCCTTTCTCCAATTATGAAGACTCTGATGCTGAAGAATCCATTCCAGCTGCTTCTCCACCAGAAGAATTCTCCTTTGGGGAAACCTTACATGCCATGCGAGAACAATTCCAATGGCAGCAACAGGATTTCTCTGATTCCAGAAAAAGACTTAGGACTTTTCTGCACCTTCCACAACACAGGCCCTTAGCTATACCTCCTATCCTCTCTGTTGTGGACGATGCCTTTAATGATGTCTGCTCTGCACCAGATTCCTTACCTCCAGCCCCTGCCAAACCAGACAGATTTTACAGGGTACCAGACACGCATCATCACCTTTACAAGGCCCCACTTGCAGACCCCAAACTATATCCCAAGGGCCTAAGGCAGTAGCCTCGACCACAGCAAAAACCCTATTCCTTCTGAAAGGGAAGCCAGGTCTTTAGACAGATGGGGCAAAAGTTTATACCTCAGCTACTCTCTCAGCTAGAGCTTTAAACTGTCAGTTTCACATGATACAATACCAAGAGTTTATGCTGGATCAGTTAACTAAAAAACTATCCTCTGATGACTCTATAGATAAGAAATATGTATTAGAAATGGTAAATAACTTACAACAGGTTAGTAACCATTCCTTAAAATGTGGCTATGATGCACTGGAGGCTTCATTTAGATCAGCCATGACTGGCACAGTGATAAGAAGACATGCGTGGCTGAAGGAACAAGTCTTACCGGATCATGTTAAAGCTAAGTTATTAGATGCTCCTATGGATAAGACCAGTTTGTTTGGTACACCTGCCCAGCAGGTAATGAAGAAAATGGAAGAAAAGGCAAAATCTGTTCAAACGGTTAAAGATTTCTTGCAGGTTCAGCCCCCAAGGTTTAGCAGGAACTGGCCTGCCAAAAATTGGTCCTTTCCTGATTCCACAAGATAAGATCCCAAAGGGGCAGGAATAGACGTTCCAGAGGCAGAAACCAATCCAGAGGAGGTGCCTACAGAGGACGACAGTGGCAAGGTAATAACAGAGGCACAGACTCAGCCACTACCACTACAACAACACAATCACAGTGACTTAACTCTACATCCGCCTACCAGGGAACAAATAGCAGCTCCATTAGGCGGAAAATTAACCTTATTTTCAAAAAACTGGCACTACATCACAAAAGACAAGTGGATTTTGCAAACCATAGACCAAGGTTACTTTACCAGTCAAAAGAGGAATGCCAAACCTGCCTCCAAATCAAAAAACAGAAGCTCTACAGCAGATAATGCAATTAGCAAAGATGAGAGCTGTGGAAAGAGTGCCGATAACAGAACAGGGCAAAGGATTTTACTCCAGACTATTCCTAGTTCCAAGAAAGGGAAAAAAGTTGGAGACCTATTCTCGACCTGTCCACATTAAATACATACATCATTGTCCCAAAATTCAAAATGCTGACCCTACAGCAACTTCTTCCCATGCTGGGCAAGGAGTGTTGGCTGGTAACTCTAGATCTCAAGGAGGCATACCTGCACGTCCCCATTCGACCAAATTGCAGAAGATACCTCAGATTTCTTGCAGGATCAGAGCATTATCAATTCTCAGCATTGCCCTTTGGCTTATCTACTGCACCCAGAGTATTCACAAAATGCCTGGCATCAGTAATCGCCCACTGCAGACTACAGGAATCCAAATTTATCCATACCTGGACGACTGCCTGCTACAAGGGGACAACAAAAGCAAGCTGACAACAGATTTACAAAGGGTCATTTACTTGCTACAAGCACTGGGATACACAGTCAATTTACAAAAGTCAAGGCTGATACCATCCCAAACAAGGACATTCCTGGGCGCGGAATTGGACACTGTAAAACAAATGGCATTCCTAACCGCAGAAAAACAAAAAGAACTCCCTCTTTACTTCTTGGCTCTAACAAAACAGAACAAGTTAACAGCAAGAAAAGTCCTGCAGGCCTTGGGCTACATGGCATCATGCATAATCTTGGTTCCACATGCCAGACTACATATGAGAAAACTACAGTGGTACCTAAGGAATTTATGGTCCCAACACAGTCACAGCCTAGAAGCAGAAATTCCACTAATCCCATGCCTAAAACAGGAGTTCCTATGGTGGGCACAAGCATGCCAGTCAAACCCGGGCCTACCCTTTCACAGCTATCAAGCAAGCCAAACCATCACAACAGACGCCTCAGACCTTGGATGGGAGGCTCACATGCTGAACAAATGCGTACAAGGATTGTGGACGCAGGATCAATTCCACCTGCACATCAACCTAAAAAAAATGCTGGCAGTAAAACTGGCAATCCAAAATTTCAGACCATTTCTAAAAGAGGGCCATTTGATGATAAGGACAGACAACACCACAGTCATGTGGTACATCAACAAGCAGGGAGGCACTCATTCATACCCCCTATGCAGAATGACTTTGGAGCTTTGGAACCTGGCACTCAGCTACAACATCCAGTTACAGGCAATATTTGTACTGGGAAAGGACAATACTCTAGCAGACATATTGAGCAGAACCACATCGGATGCCCACGAATGGATGCTACACCCGGACATCTTCAAGACCATCTCAAAGAAATGGGGAAGACCACAAATAGATCTATTTGCTTCCCCCCTCAATCACCAACTCAAAAAATTCTGCACAAGGACATTCCACCCACTTGCATGGAAAGTGGATTCGCTCTCCTTCAGCTGGAAAGGTCTAACAGCATATGCATTTCCACCTCTTCCCTTGATACACAAGGTATTACTAAAAATCAAGGAGGAACATCCAAGGATAACCCTGATAGCTCCAAACTGGCCAAGACAACACTGGTACCCATTACTGAGGAGCATGTCTCGGGACAACATGTGGCCAATACCCCTGATGCCTTTGATGTTAACTCAGAACAACTACAGCATCATACATCCAAACCTAAAAACGTTGCAACTGACTGCATGGAACATCACATAGCAGCAACTAACCCAGAACTTTCCCAAAGGGTTAAAGACATTATCCTTGAAGCCCGCAGACCTTCAACAAGAAGGAACTATGCAGGAAAATGGAAAAGGTTTGTCATTTGGAGCACTGAAAGAGGAAAAGATGTGTCAATTATAGATATGGCTAACATTCTGGAGTATCTGGCAGAGCTTCTACATACAGGCCTGTCCTATTCCTCCATCAAGATACATGCATCAGCTATTTCAGCAGAATACAGCTTTGATCCACCTGTCTTTTCACACCCTTTACTCAGGCAGTTCCTCAGAGGAATCAAGAATGTAAAACCTCCAAGGAAACCACCATTGCCAGCTTGGGATTTGAACTTTGTGCTAGAAAAATTGACACTCGCACCATTTGAACCAGCAGCTACAGCGGACCCACAAAACAGAGGGGAAAGAATGCTGCATTCCTTGGATGTCCATAGACAGTTACGCTACTACCTGGACAGAACAAAAAGTAGCAGAAAAACTGACCAGCTTTTTGTAGCCTATGCAACAGGAAGGGAAGGAAAAGCAATTTCCAAACAGACAATCTCCAAATGGATAGGAAATTGCATACGGTTCTGTTACTCCTTCCATGGAAAACCAATTCCACAGAACATAAGGCCTCATTCTACAAAGGCAACAGCCACTACCACGGCCTTCCTACGAGGTGTGGCAACCAAGGACATTATTGAGGCGGCTACTTGGACCTCCGTGCATACATTTGCCAAGCATTATAACTTACCTTTGTACTCCAGATCCCGAGCAGGGTTTGCCACTGCTGTGCTGCAAGGGATCCTAACCACACCATAATCTAAATTTTTCCTCCTCCCTTAGTTGGCTATGGTATTCTACCCAGTTGTTATGACTGCAGATGCATCCATGAAGGACATAGTACAGTTTTGTACCTACCATAAATGTAGATGTCCGAACTGGATAGCATCTGCAGTCAGGATTACCCTCCCTCCTTCCCCTCTGTGGTACTCCTAGGGTATTTACCCTCCTAATAGCTAGCTAGTGGGGGGAGTCTTTTATGGTGTATTTGTTTGTATATATGTACTTATATGCTTATTTTCTGAGTTTGCCTTCTATCCTTTTGGAAACATTGGCATTTATCCAAAAATTAGCCTTCCAGGAAGGGCAACTGGCATCTGGGGCAAGAAACACTGAAGAAAATGGCGTCGGCTGATGCCTTTATACCCGGAGGCCAGCAGAGATGACGTCGGGTGAAGTGCGACATCAGCCGAAGCCGGACCCGGACTTTGGAATCCGGCCGACTGCAGGGCTGCCTGACGACAGGACAACCCAGTTGTTATGACTGCAGATGCTATCCAGTTCGGACATCTACATTTATGGTAGGTACAAAACTGTACTTTCTGCCCTTTTGTCTCACTACAGCCCCCAGGGTATTTACTAAGTACATAGCAGTAGTAGCAGTTCATTTGAGACTGCAAGGATTCCACGTGTTTCCATATCTAGATGACTGGCTCATTTCTGCTCCAACCAAGCATCAATTGATAAGGGCATGAGACCAGGTTCTCCAGACATGCTGACTTCTAGGGATAACCATAAACTACAAAAATTCACAACTAGAGCCAAACCCAAACTTTAGAATTCATAGGAGCAATCCTCAACACAATGTCAACTACATTTTCACTACCACCCTCAAGAGTTCAAACCATAAGATTCCAGGTCAGAAAAATAATCTGCAGTACCAAGGTTTCAACCTGCCTGGTCCTTTTAAGCTCTGGGATCAATGGCAGCAGCGATAACACTAGTACCTTTAGCCAGATTTTACATGAGAATTCTTCAGTGGATGCTAGCCATATAATGGTCAGTACTTTACCTACCCATGTCTTGTCAGATACAAATTACTCAGACATGCAAAAGAGCTCTCAGGTGGTGGATTCAGTCAGATCAGGTTCTACAAGGCCAACCGTTTATTCCCCTTCAACCCAAGGCCATAGTGACCAACTTGCATATCAATGTCCTAGAGATGAGAGCATTGCTTTTAGCATTGCAGGCCTTCAAGGATACTCTCCCCTTCTGGACTATTGCAATATAAACATGCAGGCCTTCCAGGATACTGTCCTCTTAGGGACTATTGCAATTCAAATGGACAATATGTCAGTAGTTTGGTACATCAGCAAACAAGGAGGGACCAAATCCTACCCCTTGTGTCAAGAAGCTCTCAGACTGTGGCAATGGACAATCTCATCCAACTGTTTTCTCATATTAGTACATATTTCGGGGGAATCCAGTGTGATAGCAAACAAATTGAGCAGCTGCATTATTTTACCCCATGAATGGTCCCTCAACAAGAATTTGATGGAAATTATTTTCCATCAGTGGGGCCAACCTTGCTGAGATCTTTTTGCCTCTCCCCTAAACAACAAATGCAGCAGCTGCTTTGCCATAATATCCCCCTCAGGGAAATCACCAAGGGATGGTCTACTTCACAATTGCCCCCGGTCTACTTTATGCCAATCAACCAATACCATTGATTTCCAAATTCCTACAGAAAGCTACCATGATGAACAGCAAAGTCATCCTCATTGCACCTTACTGGCCTCAACAGTTTTTGTGCCCCTTCCTTTTTCCAAACTAGCTTCACCAACCTTGGATTCTGGATCTGATTCCAGACCTTCTCTATCACCTGACAGGCATTTTTCATCCAGACATAACCAACCTCAGGCTGACAGCCTGGCTTCTCCACTTACATTAATAGCCAGACAACCTATGCTCTCTTCTCCTGTCTGTCAGATACCTTTGTCTTCCCATAAACCATCTACCAGAAAACTCTATTCCAGCAAATGCAAGAGGTTTGTTTACTGGGCTCATCAAAATAATATTAATCCCTTTTCAGCCCCGATACATACCATGCTTGAATGTTTGACACATCTTTATAAAGAAGGAGGTAGTGCATCTACAAAGTTCAGTTAGCAGCAATATCAAATTTGTTTTGATGGTTCTACTGTATGTCTCATAAACTGAGCAAAGCCTTCCTAAAAAGGCACTCTTCTCCTCAGACCCCCATTTAAAGATCCTACTCCCCCATGGGACCTGAATCTGGTACTACAGGCTCTAACTCAACCCCCCTTCAAACCAGCAGCTACATATGAACTGAAACACCTTTCTTGGAAAACAATTTTTCTGGTAGCTCTGCCAGTTGAGATTCAAGCATTGTCCTCTAAACCACCATACTTGATTTTTCATGACGATAGAGTTACATTACAGGCTAATGTAACCTTTCTTCCTAAGGTGGTGTGAGAATCTAATATCAATCAGTCTGTAAATTTATCAATATTCTTTCCTAAATTTGCTAACAAAAGTGAATACACATTATATTTGTTGGATGTCCACAGACAATTATGTTTTTACCTACATAGAACAAAATATTTCAGAAAAACTGGCCAACTGTTTCATATGCGGAAGTAAAATTGGGAAAACCAGTTGCCAAAGTTGCATTGTCTAGGTGGCTAACTGATTTTATTTAATTTGTTTATAACAAATTGGAAATTACTCTTCCAAAACCATTATGGTGCCCATTCAACTAGATCCATGGCCACCTCTTCAGTATTTCAGGTCAGAATGTCCATGGATGTTATATACATAGCAGCAACTTGGGTTACTTCCCTTGCTTTTATTACTCATTACAAATTGAATCTGATCTCTAGAGGTAGAGAATCATTTGGTTCAGTGGTCCTCAGGAATAGCCTTTCTTGAGTCCACCCTGGAATTTAGGTAGCTGGGGACTTTGTCCCATCAGTTGAGGATACAAAGAAAATTGACAACATCAGATAAATAAGTTATGTACTCACCATAACGTTCCATCTGTGTTGTCCATTTTCATTCTTCCTCAATTCCCCACCCACCAACCCCCATCCTGTGTAAACTTCTGGAAGAATGAGTAGTTATAGGACAAGACTGTCCTTTATACTGAGCAACAGAAGTGGTCTTCTTCCTGTTTGACTGCAAATATTTCCTTTCTGCTAACATCAGCAAACAACATCTGAGGTACTTGAGGTTGGTGCATTATGGGTAAGGGAAAAGCTTGAGAGTTTTTGGTTGCCACGAGCTTTAGCAATGGCTGAGTTGTATCCAAGGGCTGGAATTCAAACCCATCAGTTGAGGAAGAATGAAAATGGACAACAAAGATGGAACGTTATGGTGAGTACATAACTTCTTTTTAATGCTTTCCTTGAAGGAAGTTTCTCATTTAACGCTATTAAGACATGTGTTTTTCTTTAAAGAGTTCAACTCTGTTTTGGAGAAGTTAACTTTATATCTGTCTGAACCAGCTGATAAACTAGATATAAAAAAAAATTAAGGAATCATTTTCATGGAACACACTCCTATTTTGTTGCTTTAACTTCAAACAGAAGACATTCAGAAATACAAAGTTTTCAAGTACAAACCACCTTGCTTAGTATTTCATAATGAAAGAGGTCAGTAGTATCTAGAAATTCATGCCAGAAGTTGTATTAGCAGTATTTTCAATCAGGTCTATATGCCTGCCAGTCTTTTACTCAGACTACTGGAATGAAGGAGAATGTATTACATTTACTGGATGTGCGCAGACATTTCAGATTTTGGAATAAAATTACTTCTACTGAGTTCAGAAAAACTGATCAGTTTTTCATTTAATTCAAGAAAAAGAAAGAAGGCCAATGCATCATTAAGAAGATGTACAATACAAGTGGGTCATGTGGCCTTTAATGCCTTACCTGTACCCATCCTTAGACCCTACCTCCTGTTTCAAGACCTCCAGCCTTTCTTGGTAACTCACATCCTTTTGGGACCATGACCTTTTTATCACTAACCTTTGAGATCTCTCCAAATACTTGATATGTTTAGTAAGGTACATCCAAAAGAGGCCATTGTATTCAATGATGGACTGATCAGTGCAGAATATAGAGGGGGAAAGGACTTCTTTGGATCTAGAAGAAATACCCTTTGTGACAGACAGAAGGATTTTCTGACTGCTTTTGCTGCTTAGACTAATTTCCTGACTTCTCTTGCAACACAATGATCAAAGAAGAGTGAATTATCCAACCATGTTTCAAGGTCTCTCACAACATATGTGGTTTGTAGTAAGGTGTATTCTATGTTATAAGCTAGGTAGAGGGTTTGTTGGCTAAATTAAACTGTAGTGATGCTCAAATGTTCGTAAATTGATTTTCATATGATACTTTCCAATCTTTTATGTGTCTGTATATCCTTCTGTAAAAAATGATGTTAAGTTGTCTATCTCGCCTTCATTCTTGCTGGATGGGTTCGGAGCCGACCTCGGCTCCGACTCGGCCACTCTAAAGCTCGAGAGTTGGTTCCACCGGCTCGAGGCTCCCCTTATATCCCACAATGCTAGGCGAGAGTTACCTTAGATCTCGTTTGCCGCTACAGCTTCGAGGTTGGTTGTTCTACCGGTTCCTGGTGAGTTTAAGCTTTTTTCTATTAAAGTCACTCTGTTTCCCCTTTTTTAGTTTAATTATTGTCCTATTAGTGTAGTTCAGTGTACTTTATCCCCGAACTAATAATTTCCCGTTTCTTTCTTTGAAAGAACTTTTAGTTTTTCCCTTGGGCCTTGGGCCTTCTCTTCCCTAGGGAGTGTTTGTGTAGTTTAAGCTACTGTTTATTGTACTTTATTGTACTTTATTTGTTAGTATTTCTACTAAAGTAATTTTTTCTGACAGGGTATAACTGGTGTGTTTGAGTGTGTGTTTGTGTTCACCAGTTAGGCTATGTCTAAGGAAGCAAAGGTCTCCGGATTCAAGAAGTGTGATGCGTGCTGTCAGAAAATGTCTCTGACAGACGCTCACACTTCTTGTGTCTATTGTCTGGGGCCTTTGCACCTGCAGGACTCCTGTGCTGTCTGCCATGGCTTCAGCCCCAGGGTCCTGCAGGAAAGGAAAAACAAGCTCATTTTGAGAGGCTTGTTGAAGCCTGAGGATTCCCTGTCTGTCTCAACAGGGAAACCCTCCAAGGCATCGAGGTCTTCGGCTCCGGCTTCTGAGCCGAGACCTCAGGTTGCTCAACCTTTGCCTTTATCGGCTCCGGCTGGAGCCGATAAGACTCAGTCCACAGTTTCTGTGGCTCCGGCCGGAGCCGAGGTTATCGAGGTACCGGTGTCGGCTCCGACAAGATCTTCGGAGCCGACAACCAGAAAGAGGTCCAGGTCACCTTCTCTTGGCTCCGTTCATTCGGCTCCAGGTTCTCCCCTGCTGTCTGAACGGAGCCAAAGGTCTCATTCCTCTAGGTCATCGAGGCTGTCCGATCATGACCTTCAGAGGGTGGTGAGTCGACTACTTAAGTCTGAGGCACTGGCCCAGATGCTTCAGAGCCCGACTCATCAGTCGGTGCCTGTCCCGGTCCATCAACTCCTTCCTCCTTCGACTCTCTTGAGCTCGGAGCCGGGTCGTGTCGGAACCGAGACTGTGGTCACCTCGAGCCGAGACAATTGTCTTCGGCCCGCTGCCGGCTCCGCTTTCTTCCATGGAGGAATCTCGGCGCCGGACTTCCCTCGTCGGCTCCGAGGGGGTGAGTGGCATCGGACCCTTGTCCGACCCCCCTCTCCCTCTCGGTGCTTCGGCGCTGGTGGGTTCGGCTCCGACATCGGCCTCGGAGCCATCACTGTCGGTGCCGAGGGGTCTTTAGCTCCTCGGAGCAGGGACCTCTGGCTCTGCCTGACAGGGGTGCTTTCGAGGTCATGCGGAGTGTGCTAGAGCCTGGCTCTACTCCACAGTCGGCTCCGTCAGCCCCTCCCTCTATGCTGCCTCAGGGTAAGTCGACTCACTCCCTCATCCCGGACCGCAGAGAGCCAACTCCTCAGGAGCCCCCTGTGGGGATTTCATCCTCTTCCGAGGCCTCTCCTGATTTGGCAGAAGAGCCCCCTCGGAAGAGGAAGTGCAAGAGGAAGCACATTGACTCACCTGAGTCTATCACGTCCGACACAGATCTGGATGATTCTGAGGGTTCCCCCCGTTCCCCTTCTGAAGATGTCTCCTTTGCAGACATACTAGAGATCCTTAAACAGAGGGGAAATTGGCCAGCCCTCAACCCTTCGGAGGACGAATCTGTGTATCTTGAGGCGTTTGGCTCTCATCCTTCCACCTCCTGGGTGTCCCCCCCCTTCGACCCCCTCATGCAGGTGGTTGCAAAAAAGGCATGGACGGCTCCTGATTCAGTGGACCCCACTCCCAGGAGACCCTCCAAATTCATCACAGCTCCAGCAGACAAGGAATTTTTATCAAAAGGAGTCTCTGTGGATGCTATGGTGGTAGCTGCCGCCACAAAGAAGGAACTGGCTGATCCTTCGGTGCCTGTCCATCCACCTAACAAGGAATCTAGGTCCATGGATAGGTACGGGAAGCGGATGTTCTCCTCAGCGACATTTACTATGCGTTCGCTGAATTACCTGTGCCATTTCACTCGTCTTCAAAGGGACTTGATCAAAGAAGCGAGTGAAATGCTGAAGGACCCTACAGCTGCGGGTTTCCAAGAAAAAATGAACACGCAGCTGGCTATCCTTAATTCTATTTCCAACTCCTCCATGCCTCCTCTCTTATGCGGCCGATGGAGCGAGCAGAGCCGCAGGAACAGGGGTAGCCTTACGTAGGCACGCCTGGATGCGGCTATGCAATTTTGCGGAACCTTTCAAGACGTCTTTCACAAACTCCCCCTTTGATGGATCATCCCTTTTTGGTCCACAAGTGAAAGAAACCCTGACTAGGTGCGAGACGGATGGCAAGACCCTTTCTGCCGTCGGAGTCCGTTTTTCCACTCCTTCTAGGCCTTACCCCAAAGGCCAGAAGGGGGGAAAGATGTGGTTCCGTAAACAATCTCAAGGGACTTCGCCTGACGACAGAGTCGGTTCCCCGCCAGAGGCAGAGGGGAACAACAATGGTAGACGCCGCCCTAGAGGCAGAGGGGTCCGCAGAACCAGGGCAATCGAGAAACGCCTTCCGATAAGCTCTTTCAGCAGCCCAGAGGTGTTGCCCGACTGCCCATCTTCGAGGGCAGTCGGGGGAAGATTGTCACTGTACCCAGAAGCCTGGCTATCCCTGACAAAGGACAAATGGGTACAGTCCATCATTTCCGAAGGTTATTCTATTCCCTTTCTTCGTTTTCCAAGTCAATCAAAAAAATCCCTTCCAGATATTCCACCCGCTCAAAGGGATATAGCAGCTTTGGAAATTTCAAAACTGCTTGCAAAAAGAGCTATTCAACCAGTGCCAGCAGACCAACTAGGATCCGGAATCTACTCAAGGTTCTTTTTAGTTCCAAAGAAAACAGGGGACTGGAGACCAATTTTGGATCTCAGTATCTTGAACAGATCGGTCAAGAAAACAAGATTTCGGATGGTCACGCTGCAATCCATTCTTCCTCTGTTGGGAAGAGGAAACTGGATGTGCTCTATAGACCTTCAGGACGCGTACTATCACATAAAAATGAACAGGCGCTCCAGAAGATTCCTCCGCTTCAGGCTGGGAACCAGTCATTTTCAATTCAGGGCCCTGCCCTTTGGTCTCACCACTGCCCCCCGGGTGTTTACCAAATGCATGGCAGTGGTAGCTTCTCACCTGAGACGACAAGGATTCCAGGTGTTTCCATATTTGGACGACTGGCTCCTCACAGCTCCCACCAAGCATCTTCTTTTGATGGCCAGAGATCACACTTTTCGCGTCTGTCAAGAACTGGGTATCTCAATAAATTGCGAAAAGTCTGTTTTGTCGCCTTGTCGTACTATTACCTACATAGGCGCAAATTTAGATACTGTAAACATGTCTGCAACACTAACGAACCAAAGGATATCAGACATTCAGAAATTGGTGTCTCTTCTTCTCAACAACAACAGAGCCAAGGCCAGGTTAGTTCTAAAGGTGTTGGGTATCATGGCAGCGGCCATACCTCTCCTCCCATTGGCCAGATACCACATGCGGATCCTTCAGTGGATGCTTTTTCTCAATGGTCATACCAGGAACTTCCCATGTCTCACACCATTATGATCACGCAAGCGTGCAAAAGCATCTCATGTGGTGGATGTCTTCCCCCCAGCTCCTGTTGGGGAGACCATTTGTTCCACCTCCTCCGGTTGCTACTCTGACAACGGATGCCTCCCTGATCGGGTGGGGGCATTATCAGGGCAGGACAGTCCAGGGCACATGGCAACCAAACGAATGCCACTTGCACATAAATGTTCTGGAGATGAGAGCAGTGCTTTTAGCGTTGCAAGCCCTTCAAGACTCTCTTCCCTTGGGAACGATTGCAATCCAGACAGACAATATGTCTGTAGTGTGGTACATCAACAAACAAGGCGGAACCAGATCATACCCCTGTGTCGAGAAGCACTCAGACTGTGGCAATGGGCGATTTCTTCTCAGCGTTTTCTGATAGCAACGCATATCCCCGGGAAGTCCAATCACATTGCGGACAAGTTGAGCAGAGCTATTCTCATGCCTCACGAGTGGTCTCTGAAAGACTCTGTAGTGAGAGAGATATTTCTCAAGTGGGGTCAGCCTTGCTGCGATCTTTTTGCTACTCCCCAAAACAGCAAGTGCAGAGAGTACTTCACTCTATTCCCTTTACCAGGCCAACCCAGCAGAGACGCTAGTCCAAGTTTGGCCCCGGGACTTCTGTATGCATTTCCTCCTTTCCCACTGATCTCTCAAGTAATACAGAAAGCTATCGCTCAGAAGGCCTCATTGATCCTCATTGCTCCTTACTGGCCTCGACAAGTGTGGTTCCCCTTTCTACATCAATTTCTGTTGAGCGACCGTGGAATCTGGACCTAGTTCCAGATCTTTTGATCCATCAGTCGGGTCAGTTTCATCGCTCCCTCCCCTCTCTGAACCTCACTGCTTGGTTCCTCCACTTCCAACCGTAGCCAGGCTTCCTCAATTATCTCACTCTGTTAGAGATATATTGATAGCTTCCCATAAATCTTCCACTAGAAAGATTTATTTGAGTAAGTGGAAACGATTTTCTTATTGGGCACAAGGAAAGGACATAGATCCTTTCACCGCTTCCATCCAACTAGTCCTCGATTTTCTTGCTGAACTCTTCCATGCAGGTTCATCTCCATCTACTCTTAAGGTTCAATTGGCAGCTATTTCTAATTTCCATGTGGGTATTTCTGAATCTGCCCTAATGTCCCACAAACTCTGCAAAGCCTTTTTGAAAGGAGTTTTTCTTCTCAGACCTCCTGTAAGAAATCCTCCTTCTCCTTGGGACCTAAATTTAGTTCTTGCTTCCTTGATTCTTTCCCCTTCGAACCTGCAGCTTCATGTTCCTTAAAGTTATTATCATGGAAAACTCTCTTTCTGGTGGCTATCACATCAGCTAGAAGAATTTCAGAACTTCAAGCACTCAGTTGTCGTTCTCCTTACCTTGTGTTCCATAAGGACAGAGTTTCCTTACGAACTAACCCGTCCTTTTTGCCTAAGGTGGTTTCAACATCAAATCTTAACCAATGCATCGACCTTCCTGTCTTTTTCCCGGAGTATTCAAATAGGTCTGAACAAAAATTACACTGTCTGGATGTTCATCGTCAGTTAAGGTACTACTTGGACAGGACAAAACAATTCAGAAAATCTGATCAGCTGTTTGTCTCCTATCGGGAAAGCAGAAAGGGACTTCCAGTTTCAAAGGTAACTTTATCCAGATGGCTAACATCTCTGATTACCCTTGTTTATGAGATTAGACACAAAAAACTGCCTAATAAGCCTAAAGCCCATTCCACCAGAGCTTTGGCTACTTCTCTAGCCTTCCAAGACAGACTGCCTATTGACACCATTTGTGCAGCGGCAACTTGGGCTACTCCTCACACTTTTATTTCCCATTATAAGTTGGACTTAGCTTCTAGGCATAGAGCTAATTTTGGTTCCACTGTTCTCAGGAGTCTGTTCCGTTAGGCCACCCGGGACAAGGTGCTAGGGACGGTCCCATCCAGCAAGAATGAAGGCGAGATAGACAACTTAACATATAGAAGTTATGTTCTTACCATAACGTTCCATGTTAGTTGTCTTCTTCTCGCCTTCTTCTTGCGTCCCACCCTCCTTCCCCCAGGCCTGGACAGACCTAGAGGAGTTGTGATCGTGACCTCTCTTTCTACCACCTCTTTCTTAACTATATGCTATTATGCATATTTCCTGTTCAGGATATAGGTCACCCTTCTTCTTCCTGTTGTTAGAGGTGGATTCTATGTTTTCACAGTTATACTGTTTTCTGTTATAAGCTGGGTTTAGCTTACAAACGAGATCTGAGGTAACTCTCGCCTAGCATTGTGGGATATAAGGGGAGCCTCGAGCAGGTGGAACCAACTCTCGAGCTTTAGAGTGGCCGAGTCGGAGCCGAGGTCGGCTCCGAACCCATCCAGCAAGAAGAAGGCGAGAAGAAGACAACTAACATGGAACGTTATGGTAAGAACATAACTTCTATTTATACATGATAGCCTCTGGCTTATTATTTGTGTGTGTGTGTGTGTGTGTGTGTGTGTGTGTGTGTGTGTGTATATATATATTTATTTATTTATTTTTTTAAACTATATTCTTTCAAAAATTATGTAACATGTATTGCCGCTAGGCCTCCACTGAAAATGGGTAGCACTGACCCAGTGGACTCTCCCGGTCAACAAATTCAATTAAATAAATAATTAAATAAATAAATAGTGCATTTTTAGCATTTAGTTTTAGACCATTTTCAGAGCAGCAGCTATTAACATGTTTAAGTTCACTTTGTAGCTTCAACATATCAAAAAAGGATTTAAGTGTGACACCCAGTTTACAATCATCTGCAAACTTAGCTAACCAGAGTTCCCTTTTTTGATTTGGAGATCAGAAAAGTGGAATAGCAGAGGTTCCAGAACTTATCCAGTTGCCTACCAACCATCAGTTCTGTCCCTCAACCAGTTAGCTATTCACCTAACTACATAAGGATCAATTTGGTGGGATGAGGCTTGTGGTATGGCATCAAATGTCTTGGCGAGATCGTGTGTGATACCATGTCTATGGTTTGTGTTACCCTGTCAAAAAATTCACCAGATTCAGTAGGCTTAATCTACACTTATCTACCCTTAAAGCCAAACTTCTGAGAGTCTAGTTGTTTTTAGGTTTTTTATATTGCAGTTTTTTCAGTTATGTCGTGATCCATTCTCTGGCCTTGCAGATGAGACTCTTCAGTCTAATGGGTCTGTAATTCCCAGGATCCTTGGTGGAGCCACTCTTGTGAAGTGGCATCACAACTGCTGCGTGCCAAACCTTAGGGACAAAACCATTGGATAAGTTCAGGTTAAATAGTTATAAGAGTGGGCTCACCAGTGGATGTTTAGTGATGTTCAGTGTGCAGCCTAAAATGCTGTCAGGTCCTATACAAGATGTTTTTTGGTTTTAGAGACTACTTTTAATAAGTATTCTTTTGTAAATATAGGGGATTTGATATATTTGCTGATATTTGGGTTCTGTATAGATGTCTCTGAAGTGAAATTTGCACTGAATTCGTTGGCTCTAATATATTTGTGAAGTCCATTGGATCAGAGTAGGTAGTGCCATTATGAATACATTCAGAGCAATGTTGAGTGTTAGGGTGCAATGAACCCCGTTCCACTAGAGCAACAGCTACATGTACATGATGTTTCTGCATAAGATATTTTAGACATATAGTCTACTGCCTACACCTTTATAAATCATAACAAATTAGAAGTATAGTTCTGAAGCAGGGCAGGTTTGCACAGCTGTGCTGCAGGGGATTCTGCACCTTACAAGGTATCCAAAAACTGCTTCACAATCTACCCAAATGTTATGATTTACTACTAGAGTGAATCATTCCAAGGAAGATAACTGTGTGTAAGTATCTGTAAGTATATTTAACATAACTGTAGATGTTTAAGAATAGGACATTATAACAGTAAAGGTCCACTACCCCTAAGAAGGTTTGTATGTAGCTGCACTATTATGCAGTTACA
Organism: Protopterus annectens; assembly: GCF_019279795.1. Lineage (NCBI taxonomy): Eukaryota > Metazoa > Chordata > Ceratodontiformes > Protopteridae > Protopterus > Protopterus annectens. The sequence goes on along the minus strand of NC_056749.1, from coordinate 533,344,818 downwards.
TTTTCTGGTTATAATAATATTTTGAGAGACCAAAAACAAGGTATTATTACATTCTCAAGAACCTGCGTGGGCCAGATGGGACTTGAAATGAAGAAATCTCCTAGAAGTGCTGTCTATAGATAGAGATGGAGATAGAGATAGTGATAAAGATAGAGGCCTTTGGCATTAATCAACATTGCATAGAACACAGTGTTAGATGGCTTTTGCACTGATAAAAGTTGCATGGAACAGTGTTAGTCTTTGTAGCAGCAGTGGTACTACGGATGAAAATTGTGGCCAAAAAAGAAAACACATAAAGTGTTAAATGCAGATGTTAGGATTTACTGTTAAAATGACCTTTTCTCAAAGATGTTTTGTTAGGTATCCTTCACACACGTGTTCTGATTTTTTCGTAGATCAATCTGTATAGTAAGCTCACATCTATTTTATCAATGAGGAATTCTTCATCAGTAGATACTTTTTACCCTACCACCATTATACTGTCTACACAGCCTCAGAATAGCATTTGCAGCTAGATTTTTTCTTTAGATGTGGCAAGTATATAACTCTGTATTATGGCCTTTTCCCTCAGTCTTTTACATTGTAATGACGTAGTGCATAAAAGGCAAAATGGGAAGCAGAGTAGCTACATACACCCTCCTAGTTTGGTTGTATGCTCTCCTAAGCGTGGGAGTTAGAAAAATTCTAAATTGTGCTGATCTGAGGATCTGGGAAAAGGAAATCTAAAGCTATTCATTACACAGAATGTCCTCTGATAACATTTAATATAGTGCCTAACTGTTCTATTTTCATTATAAATTTGCAATATGCATTTTAGAGCTTATTTTTATAGCATAACCTGTTCATAAAAAAATAGTTTCTAAACACGTGTTGTGTATGTTTGAATTTGTGTTCTAGGTATCACGGTTTTAAAGAAAACTGCAATCCTTCTCTTTTCGAGCAGTTCCTTTCACTACATCATTGCAACCATTACTGTGAGCTACTACAACTGCGGTCATTAAAAATTATAGACACACTTCAGCAGCCTGCAAAACCTAAGGGTGCTAAAAGTCCATCACTTGGAAGGAAGCCTGTTACTCCTCAGTCAAGTCCGCAGACTCAGAAAAAGGGATCAGTAAGCCCTCAAGCACCTAGAAAAGGTGGGGTCAGCCCAAAAGCTGCAAGGAAATCAACAGAGTCTGATGAAAATAGACAAGCAGTTAAACACAGCACTGTGGAAATTCCCAAACCTGTTAAGCTGCGATAGAGATAAAAAAATCACAGATTCTGAGAAGTTAACTAAGACTTCCATTGCGAATTTGAGCCCAAATTTGGCTGTTCACTAATAATGGACTGGAAACCATACATTTAAAATGAGTAAACAATCCTGTTCAATATAGTGAGATATGAAATGCAAGGACATGTCTTTACTGTAAAATTATCACACCAGCAAATATCTGTCATATCTCAATTAGAAGTGCATTTACTGAACAAACACTTGGTTATGATTGGCTGCTGATATACTGTGGTGCGCTGATTACAGTGGTTAGCCTGCTATGTATAATCAATTACTTTTGACCTTGCTGATGTTTAAGGGAGAATGAAGCCTGTGAAAACAGAATTTTCATAGTATGAGTGCAGGAATTCCGTCCAAAATAAGGCTGCTGCACTCAAAATATAAACTGTTAACCTGTAGCTATTGTATGGCATATTGCTACCTGGGTGCTTTTGTGAATGCCGCAGCCAGCTGACCAACCTTCTTTGCATATGGGCAGTTAAATTTCACTCTGCCTTGTGATTTATCTAACAGTGATAAGTAGGCAACTGTATTTGTTATATACACATTAAAAGTCCCCTTATTGAAAGGTTATGTCACATTTATCCTTTGCAGGTCATGCATCTCATCCCTTTTGTTTTTACCCATTTTTGTTATATAGAGTTTATTATGTACAGTCTAAAACCTAAGTTTTATGTATGCAACTGAAAGCAGACCAAATCCATATTAAACAGAGAAAAAAAGATAATTTGCAGATTAACACATAGGTCAGTAAGGCCATGTGCCTTAGATTTTTTGGTCATCTGCCCTTCACTATACTGATTATAGTGTCTCTGTCGCTCCTGAATTATACTCTTAGGAGAGAGAATGTGCACCATTTCATCCTTCTGAAATCTTGTGACAGATTTTGCATCTAAACACTCTCATTGCTGCTTCTTTTACAAGTTATTTTCCATTTTTTTGGGGTGGGGGGCTACTGTGAAGGCTTCATGCTATACAGTTGTTGTCCTAAAATGTTACGTTTTGTCTGACATTCAGATTGGGAAAACCCCATTTGAGTGGAAGACTTGTGGGCATATTGCAGGGTGTGCATCATACCCTTCTTTATTTCATCTTTGTATATTTTTATTTGTTTGGTAGAAATACTTGGGAGATAACAGCCCATAATATAATGTCTATCATAGACAACAGCAATGTGCATTCTAACAGACCTGTTGGAAAACCTAAAACATTTACTGTTCAGTTTTAAATTCATTTTATGTAATATGTTTAAGGATGACCTACTTTGATCAGGTTATTATTGCCTCTGTGAGGTATTCAGTATAGTAAAGTGGGAGCTAATAACTATATCTGATGAGAGATAGAGAGAGAGAGAGAAAACAGTGTCCTGATATAAGCAGAGCCTCACCTTTGCTACCCACTGTCTGATAAAGAGAATAAGCACAAATACTCTGGCCATGAGACATCTTGCTGTCAACAAGTTGTTTGATGATGCAGAAGGTTGAGTCTTTAGTCTTTGTATATTAAAACCAAAGATTGCATAAAAAAGAGATGCATCAGAACTGTGCATTGTTATTTGTTCTATTTTTAACTGCATCTCTTTCCTGCCTAAAGCCAAGGCTGTACTTTGTGACGTTTTACATTTGTTTTATTTTTTTCCGATGACCTTTATATCACATGCTTGTTCTATAAACTGTAGTGGTTTAATTTATTTCACAAGTGAGTAAAAATTCACCTTTAAGTGTTACTTTAATAATCACACTATGCCACTTGAAGCTAGGCATTTTTGTTACATAAACTTATTTCAGTGTTTTTAAATTTTTATTTTATTTTTATTTACTATAGTGATTTATCCCCTCCCCTGATTTAGTGTGGAGTTTTGTGCAGAAAATGAACTACTAGTAATATTCCAGGACTAAAAAAGTTGTAGAGTCATGCAGCTATGGTTTCTTATTTCACTGATGCATTCTTTAATAGGAAATAATTAAGCTGCTAACAGTATGTTTTTGAAATTTTTTCTAAACCTTTCCCCAACGTAAGAGTGAAGACTGAACCGTATAGAACGATTGTATGTTACATGCAGTATTATACAAGTTGTATAGGTGAGATGACTGATTCATTCAACTGATTATAAAAAGATCATGTACAGAGCCAGTTCTGTTGCAGCACTAATCAGATACCAGCCCATGAGATGTGGGTAAAGAACTATTTTTCCAGCAGTGAAATAAAAAGTGTGATAATCTAAAGAATGCATTGAGCAATTATCTTACTCTAGTGACATACATACATCATTCTATTAAAAAAAATCACAAAAAATGAAAATATGGTGGGCATTCCAAAAGTCTGCCTTTTGTATTTTAATTGTACCAGTTTTGTACTTGATAAGTTCTACAGTCCCTTCATTCAGTTCTGCATTGGAAAGGTACATACATTCATTTATACCCTCTAAATATATACGACACACAATTGACGGTTTTACATTAAAACCTAAAATGTTGACAAATAATAGGAAGATATTTAAGTACTGCCTTGAAATAAAATCAGATTTGCACCTCTCCATACTTGCACTGCAAGGCAGGAAACATTCTGTGTTTGTGTTCAGACGTGCCTGTTTAATAAATCCTACCCTGCAGACTAATAACATTAAAAAGTGTCTAAACATGTACTTACATGCATTCTAAAGAAAGGTGATAAAGTAATTAAAAAGCATGTTGTATGCACAGCTTACTGCCACATATACTGCTGTTCATTTTATTAACTTCAGAGGACCTGAAGAAATCTTAAATATATGGGAATTGTCTTTACAGATATTCGTAGTAGTTTAAAATGTTTTGAAATGTAACTTAAACTGAATCTGGTCATACTGTCTTTAAATACTAAATAACAGGTTGCACTGCAAGTGACATTTACAGTCATGGGTGTTGGTTACAATTGTTCGCATCTGTGGAGCATGCTGTGCCCAATTTGGCAGAGTTACACTGCCCAGCAGTTATGTGATTCTTAGACTTGCATAATTAGTATGTATCTGAATCCTGATAAAGCTCTTCTGCCACCATGTTTGAATACCTTACCACAGTACATATACAGGATCCCAAGCTGATTGCTACTATATGCTGACCTGTTACTGCAGATCATCATGGCTCTCTTACAAGAGAGGTGGAAATGTATAATTATGAAATTTGTGGTTCTTGTATTATATATTCTTTTTTCACTGCATATACTAACTTCATTACTGATTTTGTTGCAGCCCTTGCATATGGTTATTTATGTAGTATGGTGTATATCCAAAAATGCCATCTTTCATGTAGTTTTGCTATTTGAATCTATTAGTTTTGTTACTCTCTAGCATATTTTGTTTCAACACTTTTTTACTTATTTCTTTATTTTTATCAGTTCTGTGTTTACTTAAGTGATATCTCCTGGGAGTGTATATTTTTGGTTATGTTGAGCTCTAGTTAAACAATATATGCTGATAGACTGAGTTTATCATGTTCCATACAATATTCCTATATCCACTGAGTCAACCTGTTTATCTAAGACTGATGGACCAAAGGGAAACTGACTAAATATATAAAATGTCTAGGTGCATGATGACCTAAGAAATTGTTGTACTATAGGTTTATAGGTATATATACCAAGCTAATGACCACCAGGACCTTTATAAGCCTTGTCATGCAACCCAATCCAATTGTATCCCCTTCTAACACATTCATCTGAATTGGAGGGGTATGTTAGTTAAGGGGTTCCTAAAAAGTTATGTGTGGGGATATACTAATTTACAATAATAACAATGTGACAAAATACTGTTAATACTCTATGATATATCTATTAAAATAGCTATTAATATAATAAACAAGATATAAGATATATAAATCTATGAAAATGAAATTTCAGTAATACTCTACAGTATGGCACTGCAAATGAAACTAACCATTAAAATACACAACTAAAGTTGCTGAAACTCAAGGTAGAGAACTACAATATAGTCTATAAACTTATAAGAACAAAATATGAATAAAACTAAACAATATACCAAGGCAGAGGGAGACCAATTAATAGATACAAAGAAAAATTACAAGAGTTATGTTGTGTTTTACTTTTATCTTAATAATTGTTTAAGGATTTTACATCAATGGCCGTGGTGTTTGTCTGGGGAAGTTGTTATTTCATCTTGGTTTTCACATTTGTACCTCTCAGGCACTTTACCCTGGTAGTGCATTTTTGTTTTTTAAGGTTATGCACTTAGAGAAGATTTTAGTTTTTGGCATTCAGCCACTATAAATGTATATTTTTTCTCATCCATTTTTCCCCTCCATTGCCGGTTTATTTTTAGCTTCCAACCTAGTGAACTTGAGACTATTTGTTCCACTAGCACTACAAGGTTTTGAGCTCTGAGGTAAGAGATAATTTGTGGGCCACCATCTATGTAGCCAGAGAGAGATATTTTGTACCTTTATTCACATCTAGCAATGAGAACAGTGACAATATTTCTAAACCTAAGCCCTAATTCCCCCCTTGGTGGCTGATATGGACACTCACATCACTGTGGGACCTAATACACTCTCCTGCATCTGTGTGCTAACTTACATGCTAACGAGATCTACTGTTTTCAGCTTGGTAAATCAAGCTCTCATCTCAGTTACTGCTATAACTTTGTCAAAAGCAAGCATCAACTTGCCTGTGGTAAAACAACCATCAGGCCATCATTCTCTCCCCCATTGTAGGCGAGCTGTCATTCGACACTTTATTTCTGCCATTCCAGTCTCTGAGCTGCAGTTCAAATTTAGGCCATCTCTGGACAGGGCTTTATCCCTCTGTGTCAAAGAGCCAAACTGCTATAAAACAATTGTCCGATGGTTAGGTACAGTTTTAAAACACTATGGAAATTCCTAAAAGATAATACCCAAAGTCTGACAAATAATGTAATCAAAAAAGAAATAGTCTAGCTGAGTTAGTCGTAGATTGCATTTAGATGCAACAAAATCAGTAATGAAGTTAGTATATGCAGTGAAAACCAGGCAACAACTGTTAGTCAATGTGTGAAATATTTCCTATAAACAGTCAAGGCCCTATAATACCATCTGTATAAACATGCAAATGCACACTGGTACTCCTTTCATTACAAGGAGACGCCATGTAATTTTTCACATCAAATGACGATTTAAACATTAATAAAGGACAACTACATAAAAAGTTATGTGAAGGCAGCTTAGCAGAAAGTAGGAGGGGAAAAGGGAGAAGCAGATGGGTATTTCTACTGAGACTGTGGAAAGGCTGTTGAATATTTACTGTGACAATAAACCTGTCACAAATGTGTACTGTCATTTTGTCTGTCTATCCACTTCCTTTCTCATTTTCATACATGGATAGAATCCCAAGATGCAAACCATTCAGAAAGGGGGCAAAGTTTTAAACTTTGAAAATAAAAAAGCACTGGTCACCTTAAATGGTTTATCATCCTTAATAAGTCATCCAAACTGCAAAACAGCATCAGCAGCAAAAGCAGTGTGTGTTGTTTAAATGTTCAGTTCTTGTACCTGAATAACACAACAGAGTAGGGGTAATAAGGACATTGGAGGACTCAGATCAAGCGTGATCTGGAAACATATTATAAATTATCATCTTCATAGTTTAGTGCTTACTCCTAGAATGTGTTCCAGCTAGGCTTAACCTATGCTAAGAATTTCTTGTGTAAATTGTAAATTTTAGTAAAAGAAATAGCTGGTTCAGTAATACAAAATTTGAAAATACCAGAATGATTCAGAATGCAATTTTTTTGTACTGTATAGCATTTATAAGGAAATAAGACATTCCCTGAGATTCATTAACACCTACACTAAGTGCACACTAAGTACTCCATTCTGAGTGAACAGACAACACAAGCATAACTCACACCTTCCTCCTCCTCATTTTAGTTTTCTTACTGATTTTCTTGCAGCTTTAAATATTGAATGAGATTCATAAAGGTTACCACAAAGTGTAGACTACAGAAACACTTTGTGTAATATTTCTAAGTGATTAGAAAATACAAAAAAATGTGGTAGAGATGTACTTGAATATAGATCATGTACACAATGTAGGCACTAATGAATCTGGAACATTATTTTGCCACCTGTCTGTTTCAGTGCCATGTTTTTAATCATTATTTTTCCTCTCTGCATACCATCCATGGAGTCTCCTATTACTGGAATAGTATTCATTCATTCCCTCATAGTGAGGAATCACTTCCTGATTTGCTAGGGTGAGAGCCATCTTGAGGGCTAGTAATACAGGTTGACATCAGGGACTCTGTACTATCGCCGGCATCTGTAGGCATTAGTACTAGCCTAGCCGCACCACATGAGTGGAGAGAAAACCAATCCACATTATCAAAGATGCTCACAATACCTCCTAATGTGGGTGCATGTTCCGCCACACCCACCACAAAGGGTACCACCATTACTAATGGCTTGGTGAACCTACTTCCTCTGAGAGAACTAATGTGATATGTGGAAGGCTGTACTCCCCACACCACCACCACCATAGATAGACATGCCCATCCTCTGTTGCCTTTGGCTTCAAGTGCATCAGTCACTAACTGAACATTTACCTTGACATTGTTAGAGCTATATCCTTCTGTGCCATTGGAATAAGATTGTCATTGTCATTTTCTGACTTAAATACTTTGGGCAGAATAATGACCTTTGGTCAAGCCAGAATGCTTTCAGCACTAAAAGTATGTTTAACAAGGCAAGCCACATCCCTTCAGTATTTTCTGATTTTGCATTTATGAGACAGATTGGTTTACTGCTTCCTAGTTTCTGTCTGTCTAATTTACGTGTAAAGGAACTGTGAGATATAACAAAACATCCTAGCACACAGAACTATGAGATCTCAAAATATCCTGAGACATTTACTTCTAAGGGCTAATACTATTATCTTAAAAAAAATAAAGAAGAAATGCAATTTTAATGTATATACAATAATAATACCTCCCAGACAGCACTGTTTGTTAGAATCAAGAGATTAATCTATGTAAAATGTCAACATTATTTTTCCATTTAATAGATTTTTTAAACAAATATACAGTTCAAAGGACAAACATAGCAGCTAAAGACCTGATACTTTAGACTATAATAATTTATCATCAGAGTACACTTAGCAAAATATACATATACATATACATATACATATACATGTTAAACATCTTTTAATACTGTGGGCATTTATTGCCTGGATACAGTTTGCAGCAGTTTTCCAGAGATATCAAGCTGTGAGGAATGTTTTTCCAATCACCTGTAAATGAAATGGTTCCATTGCCATATTTCTGGGTGCTAAAATAAAGAGAAATGCAGTTATTTTTCCAAGGGTGACGATTAATTATAGGCATAATATTACAGTTACATTCAGTAGTAGAGACATTCATTTCATTAAAAAAAGCATTCTGAATCAAGCTACTTTGTGTTCATTTAACTCATATGTTTTCTTTTTAATACATACATACATTCCATTACTAATGCTTCCCATTTTCAACAGATTTCTTCCATACCTCATTGAATCTGTTTTTGTCTTGTTCACTCATCCATTGTTTCCAGAACTGGATGTTTTCTTTAGTTGGCTACCTTACAGTATTCTGTCAGTGAAAAGTACCCTTAAACACAAACTTAACTGTTAATGAGAGAACCAACATAGCTATATCTATGTAGCAAAGCATACGAATAACAGTTTTATAGCACTAAATATTGTTGCTTATTTTAGCTTTTGCCACAATTCCACTGAGAGTGTAAAGCATAACTAGTTGTCAGCTGTTAAATCACTTTAAATTCCCTTACACCCGTCCTTTGTAGCATTTGTGTCCAGAAGACCATCAAGTAAAAGGGGATAGTATTTTATCTGGTACAGTCAACATATTCTCTAGGGTAAGAGCCAGGATATGAGGTGTCTAGAAATAATACGTAAAGAAACTTGTGGAGTTGTTTTGATTTTTTTAAAATGTGCTTTGTTAAATTTAAAACAAACCACAATATCATATTGCACCACACTGCATTCTTTTGTGGTGCACCGCAATCTTAATAGACCAAATGCCTTCTAATTTCATAAGAAGAAGTTCACTTCAGATATATATCAGTGCAGTCTGTCCCAGTGTCGATTAATGCCCTGACTATGGCCCAGACAACCAGAGGTGATATAAGTGCAGTCTACCCCAGTGTTGATTAATGCCCTGACTATGGCCCGGGGCGACCAAATGTGATAATATCAGTGCAGTCTGCCCCAGTGTTGATTAATGCCCTGACTATGGTACAGGTGACTAGAGGTGAAATATATCAGTGCAGTCTCCCCCAGTGTTGATTAATGCCCTGACTATGGACCAGGCAGCCAGAGGTATTATATATAAGTGCAGTCTGCTCCAATGTTGATTGAGGCCCTGACTATTGCCCAGTCAACCAGAGGTGATAATATCAGTGCAGTCTGCCCCAATGCTGATTAATGCCCTGACTATGGTACAGGTGACCAGAGGTGAAATATATCAGTGCAGTCTCCCCCAGTGTTGATTAATGCCCTGACTATGGACCAGGCAGCCAGAGGTATTATATATAAGTGCAGTCTGCTCCAATGTTGATTGAGGCCCTGACTATGGCCCAGTCAACCAGAGGTGATAATGTCAGTGCAGTCTGCCTCAATGCTGATTAATGCCCTGACTATGGCCCAGGTAACTAGAGGTGATTAGCAGGGATAGGTCGGAAGAATGAGTGAGTCTCCTTCTTAACTGTATTAATTTCTTTCTTACTCTATATTCCCCTAGTGATGTCCCTGTCACCTCCTCATCATCCCAACCTCTTCCTTGCTGATGACATTCTTTCTTTCTTCAGAAACTGCACTGCCATCAAACTTGCATCCAAACTGAATACAATTTTCTAGCTACCCCTAGTCTGTAGAATCCCAGGACTTCAGTCAACTTCTCATGCATCCTCCCCATTTGCATTTTTGGTTTCTATCCCTTAAAGTATCCTTCTTTACAACTTATCATCTTTCTCTGAATTCCTTCCTCCTTTCCATATCATAGCTATTCTTTTTATTCACTGTTGTGGATGATGCCAGTGTCATCCTACATGCCTTTCCAACCAGCTTTTCTCCTTCCCCAACATACATTTCCACAATAATTCTGTGATCTTGTAGAAGATTTCTTCCCATTCCTTTGATATCCTCTTCTATTTCCTACATGTCCAATACATTTTCAAAACACATGAACCATTCCTGCCCTCTGTGTCACTCATCTCCAACTCAAGTCATTACCCTTCCTGACTTCCTTGAGTAACATTGGTATTAAGAACCATCTGTGCAATAATTGCAGCTGTTTGTCCAATAACTGATGCAATTTCTTCAGCTCTTTGCACACTCCCAGACCTTCACCCAGTTCCTTTCCCCAACTCTTGTTCTTCTATCTACCCATTTATGTTCCAGCTGTTTTCTCCCTGCTCTTCCCATTTTCATACTCTGTATTAATCCTACTGTCCCTCTTCTTACTTCCCATCCATTACTTACACAAAGCTTCCCTTGCCCCATTCTTCACTCCTGTCTTCTATACATTCCCCTTGAATCAATCCTTCTACAAGTTTTTTCCCTTAGTGCTCCCCAGTCCCTACATACTTCCTTAAAACCTTTTAACTGCCTTATATCCTTCACATCCCATTTTATAAAATGGCCTTCTTTAACCATTCCTATCTCCTTTTACCTTTGATTCTCCTCATTATGCCATCTACCCCAAATCCCTCAGTCTTCCATAGTACAGCTCCTTAGACTGGCCCTCATTTTATATCCCCACTTCTTATCAATCCCTCCTCCATATTCTAGACCAATTCTTTCAACAGTCCTCCAGTACCACTAATTGAACTGGGTTGCATCAGAAGACTCCCTATTGAAATGCTGGGACTCAAAATGCTGTGTCCCAAAACACTAGCAAAAAAGACCAAAAATACTGGAGAAAAGTAAATATTGAACATCGCTCTTCTCCTTTAAACTGTTTTTGCAGGAGGCAAGTTCCCTGCACTCTCCAATGCAGGGATAAGCCCCGCCAAACATACATACCCACTCTGAGACTGCCATATCTTGGAGAAAAGGCAATATTCAGTGAAATGGGAATCTTGAAATTACCACGTGTAAGTCTGGGTTTTGGTCTTTCAGTCTCCACATTCCAAGAAGTGACATTTTGATTCCCAACATTTCATATGACTACCTTATCAGAAAATTGGGTAGTAGGGTTAATGGTGGACAACCAGAAGTGAGGAAGGTTGATGAATTAAAGATCTTTGTTATCAAGAAAGGATAATCTACTGTATGGTGTTAACCACCTTTCTCCTTAAACATGGCTGCCTGCAGTACATTTAACACATTTTGCAGGATAATTTCACATTTGTCTATCAACAGTTTTCAAGTTATGGAAGCATTATATGGTACTATGAAACTAAATACAGATCTTTGCAGAATTAATGTTAGATAAAATTCAGTTTCACTAAACCTAGCATTAGATTTACATTAATTCATTACATCTTAGTGATACCTGCAAACACTTCTGAAGGTACAGCTTACCAACACTTCTCAACATCAAATATTGCTTGTTCATATCTGCATTATTTATTCCCAAGCCATTGTATATACAAGGTATTAGAAAATTTCATCTTAAAGCTTACACAATGGCAAACAGAGCTACATTGATATTTAACCACTGTCTAGTACAGTTAAAGAGATATTGAACATTTCTATACTTTTTATTTGTATTGCAATTTTTCTATAAATATCTTAACAGTTGAGTGACACAGAAGTGCTTAGCCTCATGTGAAAGCTCACAGCTTTATAAAGATAATGCTACTGACAATATGTGTGTTGCCTGAATGATTAGTAAGATATTATGGTCTGTTTTTATAACATTATGACATTTATATTTACTGTAGCTATTGGGGTTTGTAAAATCCAGTTTAAGGCCAAGAACTGAATGAATACAAACTGTATATAGGTTACTTTGTGCCGAACAGCTTTCCCATTCACTGTTTTCTAGTAACACTTATGTTTCTAGAGCTATGAACATTTGTTTGAACTGTGAAGAGATAACTTCATATTATCGTAAGGTCAAGCCACGTCCACTGGGAGTAATGCTACAGAGACAGTCAATCTAGACTGCTGGGTGTTTGCATAAGGGAATAGTATTCTATGAAACATATGTTGATGGATGTATAAACCAATAATTTATCTTACTCTGTTTTGATTAATGCTTTAATATAGAAAATTTATGGTCGGACCTTGAATATATGAGGCCAGCAGCCATTATAACCTGAAAAGTGCTGTTAGCTAAAACTGGTAATACTTCCATCCCTCTTCTCATCATGTAGATTTCTAACAGCTGTTGGGAGGTGTTTAGCAATTAGAATGCTTACTGCAGTTCAGAAATGTAAGCACAAGCTTCAGTTGAATGGATTCATTGCTTACTTTAAAAGTTGCTTGCAGACCTAGGTTAAGGAAAGAAAAGTGTTAGAATCATTTCAACTTTTGACTGGATTCTTTCTTTGTGTATGACTTAAGACTAAGTTTATTTTATGAAAACATGTATGCTTTTGCGGTGGCATTGTGTGCTGCTAGACTGGGGAGTTTAGCTCCTGGCTTGTGGTAAATATCAACCATAGCCAGTAAGCAATTTCTTTCGTCATGGTCTTCCATTTCTAAATTTATGTTGATGCCCAGATTAACATTGTTTTTGTTTGAGAACATTTACGTGTCAGATCTAATGTCTGATGTCACAACAGTAAGGTTTCATGGTGGCATGACATCAGATGTCAAATGTTCCTTTACAGTGTGCTCATATAATAGAGGAGGAACTGTGTACTTATCCAAGTACTATTATCCAGGTAATACATGAAATAAGGCAGGAGATGCTTAGGAATGGCTTAATTTACTGAGCGCATTAGAGAGCAGTCACATGCAGTACAACCACAGAGTAATTTTATCGGCATACTTTCATTTTTCAGCAATGTTTTTCCAGTATAAAAGGAATACCATATTAATGAAAGCTGGGAAGAGTACTTACTATTTTAATAAAGTCAATAAACCTTATATGACTAAATACCTAATGATACAGCAGTGGTACTCTTGAAATAGATACTGTCAAGGAAGTTACTGTAAAACTGCTGAACTTCTCTATCTAGATAGCAAGACTGAGATGAAAGCTTATTAAGAGGAATATGAAAATAATGACATGGCACTTTTAAGATATTTAATTATCATTTTGGTATTGGAAGTTATTTTTTTTTTACATTGTATCTATACAGCCAGCTACTTTTCTGTTAGGCAGTCCTTTTTGTAAGGGCCCTGTCTTGTTCATTTCATTATACAGAAACAGACACACTTGGGGCAATGAGGTCAGTCAGTGATTATTACAAAGCAAGCATGAGAGTATTTTTTTTTCTGCTTTTGTCATCCATTGGTCTTCTCCTCAGACATTGTTTTATGACCACAAAGTACTCATACTAGTGCATTTCCTCATATCAGAACTGATGTAGCTGGATGCCTTTGTTATGGAGCCTGCCTACAGTTCCTTAAGGCATACCACACCTTTGTCTGGTATTTGCCAGAAAATACTGCTCTTTAACCTAAATTAACTGATATGGAGGCAGTGGTTAAAAAACTGGGTCATTGGAAAAGGCACCAAATATATATAAGAAGCAATAATAACTTATGGACAAAGGTGTCCACAAGTTGACAAGAAGGAAGTCAAAATGCATAAAAGAAAATAAAAAAAAAATCCCTTGGCAATACTAGGGAATCTGTTTGTTTACCCTTAATTTACTTGTTTTGGCAAACTGAAAACTGGATTTGTTGCAGAATTGTGGAAACAGGTTTGTGTTTGTCCAATTCAAAAGGATGGTAGGACTGATGCTGAAAGTAAAAGACTGGTTAAGTGCCATTAGGAGTACAGGGAAGTGGGTTGAAAAAGCATTGTTAAGCTGTTTGTGTACTTGTGGGGATGTACTCTATAGTGATGTTTTCCAACATGGCTTTACTCAGGATAGACCCTGTAAGGCAAACCTAATTTGTTTTTATACTGAGGTGGTTGTGACAGCAGAAGGTGATACTACAGTTAGTTGTCATCTGTCTGGACTTAGCTAAAGCTTTCAGATCATTTCCCCATGCTTCCATAAGGTCAGCTTTTCAGAAGTGGGATTTTTAATGTATGAACTATTAGATGGCTTGCCATTTGGTTGATTGAAAAGAAGTTATTAGAAAAACTCAGGAACACACTGTCTCAAGAGTATGAGTTGATGAGAGATGTAGCGCAGGGTTCAAGGCTGGGGCCTATTAATTTTCATATATTTATGTCTGTATGGTCTACTTGTGAAAAGTGTTGGAGAAGCAGATTTTCAGATGATCAAAACAATCTGTGAAAAAGTCACACAGTAAAGTCACATAAGCAAAAACAAGAAAAAGACCAGGGTAAACCAGAGTCTTCACTGTGTAATACCTTAAACATCCTTTGAAGGAGGCATATGGGAAATACACAAATGATCCTTAAGGATGTATACTGTTCCAGCTACATGGCTTTTGAATGGCCACTGACTTTTTTTTTACTTTTTATAAGCCAAAATAGTTGAAATGCTAAAGTCTGTAGAGAGTCATTCATATAGAAATATATGGATGAACTCTTCACATGGACAATGTTAGTTTCCTTCAACTGTGAGTAGCATAGAGTTATGTATGTAGGTAAGGAATGTGGTGAATATGCTTATGGTTTGAAGGATGAAACCATCTCAAAGTGATCAAGGAGCTCTAATTGATGATGACCTAAGTTTGAAAGGACACATGAATAATCTGGTTAGGAAAGGTTTTGGCATTATAGGAGGTATCTTCCTTCCATTTCTTCCAGAAGCACTGATATGTTATTATCCTTACATAAAAATAGAGGAAGATCTATCTTGAAATATGGAAAGGGGTTTTGTTCATATGATACAGGTGATATTACAAGACTGGAAAGAGTTCAAATGAACTAAACAAGATATATTCAGACAGTAAAAAAATATAATTATGAGGACTGACTATGTGGGAATAACAAAAAGTCAGCCTTACTGTTCTATAGTCTAGGTATTTCTTGATCTGTTTCTTTAGTTGTTTAGAGACAGATTGATTCATTATGAGAAGGCATAGTCCTCAACCCCTTATAGCAAGCAAAATCAGAGAATTCTGTGAAATCAGAGACAGTTGAGAGATAATGTGCTCAGGCAAAACATGGCACATAGATCAGTCATGCACAAATAGTTTAAGGACTCACAGACTGAGTGTAGGTTGCAAAAAAAAATGCAAGATGAAAGTTTGTAAGACAATTGCTTCATTAGTATTAGCTTCACTTATGAGTGCTGCTACATTCCTAATTGATTTGACATTGTCTGTTCACCCAGGCCTTACAGACCATTTTCAGACACAACATATGGTTACATCTGTCCACTTTTACTTGAAGCACACATGTAAAAGGGCAAGAGGATGCCAGTTTTATGAAAGTATCTGTTACTAGTGAAGCTAAGGAACTTACACCTAACAAAATAAGTTAATGATGCTATGAAATGAAAATACCAAGGCTGTCTATCTTCTGCATTAACTGCAAATTTGCAGGTAGTAGATTTAGTGCACTGTTTTATATTGCTTCCTCAGCCAGTCTATCCTTCTCCATATTGTCTGGGTACACTGGGTGGAGGAAGAAAGTGGCTATGTCCAGAGACTAATGTGAAATGTGTTAGATTTGTTTGTGTGTATTTTGCACTTTGAAGACAATTTACTTGAAGTTAGGTATTTAAAGCTAGTTAATACTCTTCTGCTCACATTTCTGTTACCTGCAAATAAAGAAAGAAATTGTAACGCTGATGAGTTATAGTACCTGAATTTGTTAAGAGTTAAACCACTTTGGGATGTGTAGAAGATTAATTCATCAATGTTTTAATATCCCATGGATTTCTTACTCTGAATTACTTTATACAAATATCATGCACTACATAGTTGGTAAAGCACATGCTGACTGGACTTATTTTGGTTAACTCTGCATGTGAAATATAAAGAAGGCTTTGTCAGGGGCTAGGGGGCTGTGGAAGTGAACAGTCACTCTCGCTGCTGAGTGAAAAATACATTGCTGCTTACAATCCTTGATTATACAGATATACTTTAAAACTCCAAGCAAGCATATGTCTAACAGTGAACAAAATAAACTACCGACAATAGTTACATTGACTTCTCATGGACCTAATGGGTGACACAAAAATTTTGCACCTTTGCTGTTGTGCCTGTGCACTATTAACGTAACACTCCAAATGCAGACTGGTGATTGGCTGCAGGAAGTCTTGAGCCTGCTGTACAGGCTGAAATGGCTCAGATAAAATAACAAACTACCATCCCAATAAGCAGATACATCAGCAGTAGACGTCTTTTATTGTACTGTAGCATTTAAATGTAATCAGAAGATGTTAACTAAAGACCACTTAGAGAAGCCCAAGAAGCTTGCAAGGGAAAATACATCTTAAAGCATAAAGGATTATGGACCTGTAGCACATCAAGTTTAAGGGCATTGAAAACATATTTTCTCATTGTTTTTTTTCCTTATGGAATGCATATGTTTTTAAATAGCATCCAGGCATACTACATGGCTATGCACACAAAAGATCTGTTTGTAGAATGTATGCCTACAATTTAGTCATTTATGGTTCTGCAAAGCTGTTGTTCTCTGAATCATTGTAAGACAATGATTCAAGAGAACATGCGTACACAGGGCCCAAGGGATTTCACTGTATTGCTGAACTTAGTTTCTAGGATCGAGTTAACTTTGTTTCACAGGCAACTTTACAACTTCTGACTCTTCTCTGAGCCCTCTCTTTGGACACATCATTCTCTTAATTTAACATTAAATCTCATTCTCTCAACAATCTAACTCATGTCTGATAATTTCTGGTACTACACATGATTCTCTCTCTCTTTCACTGTCTCATCAATGAATTATGTAACTTTCAAATTTACAGTCTTTGGCTAGATTCCCTATTACAGTAACATGCTCATTAATATACATGGTGGCAGGGTGTATCCAGAATTTTCAAATTTGTACTCAGTTTCCAGAATGGTGCCCCCCACAAAGCCATGCCCCCTCAACATCTTGCTCTCCACCGACCCCTGCATACTACTATGCAGGCACATCCCCTCATAAAATGCCCTCCCCCAGCCAACCCACCCGCAAATGTACAGAAAGAAGCACATACTTTCATGAAAGAGCAAAATAAAAATAGACATTTCAGTCCAAATGTAAATCTGCCTTTGGGTGGAAAAGCACATAAAGTTCCTCATCATTATAGTAGGTTTACCCTGTATCCAATTGGCGATTCACGAGTACCTTTTAATCCAATATGCCATAGCTATCACAACTTTTTGTGTATGCTTTTTGCTTCAATGACTGCTGACCATCAAGCTTTTCCCAGTTCTGGAGGGAAGATCATCCAAGCAGACATAGGGATTGATTGTGCCTACATCAACACCTCAGTAATAAGGGTGTTAAATCCTTGCCCCTCCTCATGGGTGGGAGATGTACAACCCATGTCATCATAGGGTGGTTATGCCTCCTCATGCATGTGCATGCTTCTATGCACCTGCTGAGGAAGGTTACCATGTTTGCAGCTGGATGAGCCAAATGCATGCCCAAGACTGCTCCAAAATTTGCCATTCCTTTTTCTGAGGAGAGACATGCCTATCTGTATGCTCCATCATGTACACATATTGCTAACAAAACATAGATTCCCAGGTTCTTGGCATGGGGCTAGAGATTGTAATACTTGCACTGTATGTATTTAATACTGTTCTTGGGAATTTTGCATAGAAGTTATGGTGTATGCTTCAGAGATACAAGAGACAGGGTTTGATTCTCACCTTTGATCACTGCCAGGTTATTGGCCAAATATGTAATAGTCTGCAGACTGATTACCTAGTATTTTCTTATGATTCTTATTTTTCTATTTTTTCATTCATTTTATTACAATAAGACCTCTCAGGTGTATACATATTTTAGATGCAAACTACTTCCAAGAAAAATTACATATTCTTCACCAAGTCTGAAACATTAGGCAGAGGAACAATTACATCAAACATATACAAAAAATAATGCAAAATGTATCAGGTAGCTGTTTATCTAAATGCAATAATGCCTGGCAGACTGGGCAATGGAGTGAAATAATGAACATTCCAAGGTTGGGGAGGCCCTTTGTCTGTGATGCTGGGCCTCACAATACCCTGGGCTGTCTGTTAATGCCTAACGCCCTTGCTTACTTCCTACCACCTACCAGTAAGAAAACACATCATATGGGCAGCAGGTGCCCTAGTTTATCCAGTCTCCATGCTAATAAGCTAATCTGTCAAATAAACCATGTACCAACTATTAGGGAAAAAATCTCACATCATATCCTTACACAAATGTGGAAATTAAACAGATTTTACCAACTGTTGACCCATAGCCATTGTTACCACCTCTATCAAAAATTCTGGAAAACCGTATCCATTCACAACTCTTTAGATACCTATCTGGTAAGAACCTTTTCATTCCCACCCAACAGAGTTTTTGTTAAAGTAACGGAACAAATATTGCCCTCTTTATTTTCACCAATGCTATCAACTTCCAAATATACACTCGCAACCTAGTCTCGTCCTACCTTGAGCTATCCAAAACTTTCAGCACTGTTCCTATCCACTGGAGTCTAGCCACTAGCAGCACCATGTTATTCGGTCAACAGTTTTGTGCTGTACATTCAGAATTGTAAGACAATGTTCATCCAGCTGGTATAATTAAAAAAAAAGAACCACATGAAAGATATCTGGAATAAATGCAAATCCTTACAACAGTCTCTTATTTGAAGAGAAACTAAAATATACAAACAAATCACAATACCTAATTACATGCCCGTCAACCACAGCTCTGTGTTTAATTTAGCCATAGCATCTACATTTTTTTCTCCTCCAATTTCAACTATCCTGCTTTCATCCCAAATGTTCTACACTTTCCTACTCATGTTAAATAAATTAAATCTGGACTAAACAGTTGTGCAATAAATAATGCCCTACTTTTGCCTCATTCTCGCGCTCTTTACTTAGCTGCTACAAAAGCTCTTAATTCAATGGTCATCTAATTTAATATTTTCAGCCCATGTTTATGAAACTTTCTTCCAGCTGTATATCCAAACCCCTAGCCCATATATTCTAGCTTTTCTTACCCAAGCCAGCATCAAACATTGCAAAAACCAAATACTGCAAACTGTCACTATCTAATGTTTAGAAAGAGTATAAAAAGCCTCAAGTCAAGACATTAGCTGACCAGTCAACACAAGCTGCAGCACAACTAAATAAAATGTACTTACTTTGAGTGAATGGTGAAAATAAATATATAAAATAAGTAAAAGTAGTGCAAAATCAGGCAATGAGAAAGTTAGACAAGCAGTATAACAAAAAAAGCACTCCTGGAATCCTTAAATCTAAAACTGAGCCTGACTATGGTACCACAGGATTCAGACAGCAGGAAAATGTAACGCAACTGGACTTACCTCTCACTGTCCTTGGTTTTGGCTTTGATTTTTCCTCTGTTACCTCCACCCATACCTCCAAAAAATGGATATTTTGAGATAAAGGTGGCAGATTGTACGATTATTACATTATCGAAAAACATGATCATCGACATGTATTCGTCGATCAATAAACAGCAAAAACACTAATCTCCGAACGGCCACTTCAGCAAATTTTTTCCCAGTGGGAAAAAAACGTTTGGCCAAATATACTTCAAGACAAGCTTATGCAGACCAATGATTAGTGCCAAAGCCATGGAGTCAAACTCAGTACTAAAAAGTGCATTATCATCCCCTTCGGTAAAAACGATTTCCCTGATATCATATAAATTATAATGCCCACCTGCATTTCATTACTGTTTAACTGTATTTCATTGCTATTTACTGCAATTCATTACTGTTTAATTGCATGTTACTGCATTTTATTACTGCTTAACTGTATTTTTTCATACTGTGAGTTATGTTTTTGTCTTTAAGTGGTTAATTTGTGCTTTTTTGTGAGTTTTACTGTCTTCTTAACCCTTAAATTGAGTAGCATAGTCTGACAGGTTTTCTGCATCCAGAGCTGCAGCTGCACTGTTTTTAACCCTTTGTGAGGTATTTCAGCTACAAATTTTCCCTTAGTAGCACTTGTGCTATCACCTAGTGGTAGACATTCCACCCTTTACCCTCTTAGCTCTCTCTGGCCTCTTGCCCTTGTTTTCTGACAAATATGGATGGACAATTTCCTACGCTTTCTCCTGCCAGTCTGGTTGATATGGGCATCCTGACACAGTGTAACAACTGCCTCATGTACACAGATAATCCTGTATTACTGCCACCTAGGAACACAATTTGAGAGAGATGCAATTACATTAAGAACCTAGAGTCAATGCTCTCTCCCTCGCAAGCCAGTATATCTGGTACTGAGAAGGTTATCAACACAAACATCACACCTCAAACACCACCCACACATACACAACACACACTCACATATGCAGAGGTCCTCAACAAAAACATACCCAAACAAAAGAGACCTCCGAGGCAAAAACACATACGAACTCCATTGCCCACCATACCAGACATAGTCCACAAACCTGTGTCTCAAAGCCACTAAGGCCTAAACATAAATCCAACATATTAGTCATAGGAGACTCTATTGTGAGACACACAGATGTGCCCCCTCACCAGGCTGGATAAGGAGAAAGTCACGGTTAGTTGTTTGCCAAGTGCCAGAGTCCGCCATATCACTCATGCATTCAAGTCTCTCAACAGCAGGTACTGTTATGACTCTGTCATAGTCTATGATGGCGTTAATGACTTGAGACATACCTGCCTGGACTATATGAAGAGAGACATGATAGTGCTCACTGAATATGTGTCCCAGACAGGTATGTTCCCAGCCTTAGGCAGCCTTCTACCGTCACTCAGAATGATGCCTCAATACAAACAGAAACAGTTGGCTTAGTTTCTGGTGTCATTCTAACTAGCCTGATCTGCAAGGTCATGGAGCGAATGATCATGGACCTCATTAACAACAACACTGGCAACCTCCAAACACTCGATCCCACACAGTTTGGTTTCATCCAGGGGAGGTCATGTCTGTTAAATCTGGTTGACTTTGAGACAGTCAGCAAAGCCATGGACAAGGGGAAGACAGTGCACAACACCTACCCTGACCTGGCCAAAGCCTTCTATACTATTCCCCACTTGGGTATACTAGATAAACTCTCTCAACTAGGCATCAATCCATATGTTACCAGATTGGTAGCAAACTGGCTCACTGATAGAACCCACCTAGTCAAAAATAGTGAAAGCCACCTCAAGCAGTCAACCAGTAATGAGTGGTGTACCCCAGGGATTGGTCTTGGAGCCTTTATTGTTTGGGATATACTTTTCTGAGGTGCAGGCCAAAACCAGTGGGCTATGGCTGACCAAGTCTGCAGATAATTGCAAGCTGGGCACTGTCATTAATTCCCCTACTGATGTGGACATCCTCCAAGAGGGTTTCACCCAAACAAATGATTGGTGCCAGAAACATGGCCTCAAACTGAATGCCAAAAAATGCATCATCATCCCCTTTGGGGAAAGTGACGTCCCCACAAAGTATCACAGTAATAACAAGGTCCTAAGCACTCAATCAGTCATGAGGGACTTGGGCACCCAGGTTGATAGCAAACTGACATTTGACCACCATATTGCCTCCATTGTATGGAAAGCTTTCTACATGGCACTCCTCATTCATAAGGGTATCTCATCCAGGGACAAGCTGGTCATAACATCCCTGTATTCTTCCCTTTTAAGACTCATTATTGAGTACAATGCCCCTTTCGGCATGTACCTCACAAAGCACATGCAGCAGCTGGACAGACCACAGTGGTTCCTCACCAAGAGAATCTGGGGCCTCAAACATCTACCCTACACAGATAGGCTAAAGGCCCTGTCCCTCTACTCAGTCTCCTACAGACTCCTCAGAGGTGATCCCTGTCTAGCATATAAAGCAATTTCAGACTCCGCCTTGATGGGACTGCTGTATATCCGCAAGTCAAGTTCCACTCTAGTAACCTGCATGCATGATCTTAACGTGGTCTGTGACATCAATAGGACTTGTTGGCAGGACAGATATGTGTCCCAGAAACTCCCCCTTCTCTGGAATAGACTCCCACTCCACATGAAGCAGAGTACCTCATTAACCCTTTTTAAGTGCAACCTGGATAGCTGGAAGGGGAACAGAAAATACACCCCTGGGATTCCATCTGTGTCCCTGATGGACAGGGGCATTGGTTGCTGACTTGTCAGAACATAGGCTAAATTTTTGACTACGCTTGTAAGGGCCTCGGGGCCAATAGCCTAATAACTTCCTATGATCCTATAATACCCTAAGCACCAACTCTGTAGTGAGAGACTTGGGAACACAAGTTGACTATAGCCTAACTTTGACCAGCATGCGTCTACTGTGGTAAGGAAGACATCCCACATCGCACACCTCATTAGAAAAAGGCATTGCCTCAAGAGTGAAAGAGGTTGTAACTCTCCTGTACTTGTCCCTCATCAGGCCAATAATCAAGTACAATGCTCCCTTTGGTATGTACCTTACGAGGCACCTGTAGCAACTTAGAGACCTCAGAGATTTCTAACTATGAAAATTCAGGGTCTCCAGTACATGTCATACATTAAAGACTAAAATCACTGTTACTGTACCCTGTAGCATACAGACTACTTAGAGGTGACTTATGTTTGGCCTACAGAGCAATCTCTGATCCAAACATAATGGAAATGCTGCACATCCGCAAGTCAAATGGGACTCGAGTCATCCGCTCCAAGGACCTTAACCTACCTTGTGACATAAATAGGACCTGCTGGACAGACAGGTATGTCTCTCAGAGATTGCCACTCCTCTGGAATAGGCTGCCAGTCCACATCAAACAGAGGCTCTCTATGACTCTGTTTAAGCATAGTCTGGATGACTGGATGGGAAATCATAAATATCTACTGGGGATTTCACCTATGACCAGACATCTCAACCGTACCGAATTCCTCGGTAAATAATGGTTTTGAGGGCAAAATATTGTAGTGCCACGAATTGCCAAGTGGCCCCTTTAATTTCAGAATTTCCCAGGGTTTTTTTTTTAAATACTTCTGATGTCATCACATGCAGGGTGCACATGTGATGACATCAGCTCCTCGAGGCAAACAGACAGCCTGCAATTTGTTAATTTACTTGCGGCCCTTGCACAGCATATCTTTCTTCCCTTCCCCAGCTTGGCTTTTCCAGGTAAAAGTGACAGAAACTTTCTTTACTTTTCAAAGTCAGTATATTCAGCTCGGCCTCTCTGTCAGTAGATTACTTTTACACTACACTTAACACGGTGTGCAGCAGGCATTGCAGCTTCACCACTGTGTTATTTATTTTACTTAACAGCAGCTTTCGGGGGGACAGACTATGTTATTTACTTAATAGGCATCATAACTGTGACTGTGTTACTTTTACTTAATTGCAGGCACCAGGCAACTTTCAGTCTTTAATGGCATGCAGGCACTGTTACTTTTATTTTACTTAATGGTGGCAGCTTTCTGTTTGAGCTTTTGGACTGTGTTTTATTAGCAGACATTGCAGCTTCACTGTATGACAGGCAGCTTTCAGTCTTTAATGGCATGCAGGCATTGTTACTTTTATTTTTCTTAACAGCAGCTGGCAGTTTTCTGTGTGAACTTTCAGACTATGTTTTAACGGCAGTCGGCAGACTTACTTTTATTTTACTTAATGGCTTGCAGATATCATAGCTTCTCTGTGTTACTCAGGCTTTGGCTTTAACAGCAGGTGTGTGTAACTTTGGCTTTTACTTAATGGCATGTAGCTTCCAGACTGTGTGTGAGAATGTAATACTTTAAATGTAGTTTATAGTTTGGAAGGGAGCACTGCAATTTAGAAGGAAGTGGAAATGGGGTCTGGGAGGCTTAGCCCAGAACTGCTACCCAGTGTGTAACCTTTTTTGTCCTGCAGGCTGTTGATGCCAAATTTCACTTAGTGAGTTGTTATTGATTCCTTTTTGTATACATTTTATATTTCAGTCTGCTTGGTGCCAGTTGTGTGTGTCATGAAATCATGCCTGCATGTGGCCATCAGATTATTGTAGGCAGAGGAACAGATTCAAGAACCAAAAGCCCATTATGCAACTCATTAACTAGAAAGTGAGAAGTTATTTATACTTAGCACTTTACAAGGTAAAACACAAGGAAGTATTATCCAAGAACAGCCATCACTACATATATGTTAATGGATATAAGGTAAACTATTTCCTGAATAACTAAAAAGAATTTCTTGCTAGCATATCTTACTCAGTAGTTTGATTTCCTCATTTATAAAATTAATATGTGATATAATTCTCTAGCTTAGTCGTGCAGTTCTCAAGACCCACTCTCCTTTAGATCATTTTACAGCTAAGGACAGTGATGGTAATTTAGCTTTTTATAGAGAGAAGACCAGCAATAACAATAATGTTTAGTAAAGTGATTATTTGCTAAAGATATTTTATAAATTACAGAACTGTTTTTCTGGTATCACAAAACTAGAAGCTGATCTCCACGTTTAGACATCACCTACTTTGGCACATTGTTAGCTTATGTAATTAGTTGCTATGTGTTATTCAATTAAAAAAATTTCAAAAAAAGAATTATCAGGATTGCAAAGACTGATTATGAAAGGTATATTGATTTTCAATTTAATGACAGAGGCGCTAACCTAGATAATGCTAAGTACCATAGAACTGAGCAAATGAAGGAAACTACCCAGAGTAAGATTTAACTCAGCTGGAGGATCAGCATACAGTTTCAACACACTGAATGTCTTATCTAGTGCAGTGACCCTTGGACTAAAGGTAAGTGAAAGCTCAAGATTTTACACCTTGGTTCCCAACAGCGTTAGTAATTTAATGCATAACAGTTCACAACTTAGTTGGTTTATTTAAAGGTAAACTGTATGTTTTTTCTTTGGGCTAAAAGATAATGTTTAATTATTTTTTTAATTAGTGCTATATCTATGAAGTATATGTACATACTAAGCTAAGCATTCTTCTGGGCCATTTTAAGCCTAACCAGTTTTTCTCAAAGGTGAAACTCAAACCTTGTGGGACCATATTTTGGTTGTCTGTTCTTCAGTTTGTGTTTGAAAGTTGGCATCCCACAATTCCATCGGAGTGGGCAGGGCTACATAGCTGGGTATGTAAATTTATGTTAATCAGTGTACAGATTTGTACCCATGTTTCCAGGTTGAGAAGTATGCCTATGACCCTCCTAGATATGGGCAGCCGTAACCTTGAGTTTAGCCACTATCCTTCCTCTAGTATAATATTGGATAGATACAGCTAGGCTTGTGAAGACCTTTGGGTCAATATTCTAGTAACCTCCTATGAACCTATTACACTTTTAAGAGTTATAGACTTATTTAACTTAAAAAAATGCATGCTGTTTCACATTCTTCTAATTGGTTAGTTTCCCATATTAATAGTACAAATATTTTAAAAAATGTTCCTGATTATTTCTATAGTTGCCCTTCTTGCTGCAGAGAACAGATTTAGAACTATGGAAATACAGAAGCCAAAAACAGTTTATTCATAACTAATGATTAACAACTGTGAGCAGCAAAAGTGATAGAACCACCAAATAATAATGCAGCATTAAGGAAATGTGCATTCATTCATATTTTATTTCCCTGAATCAAGACTTGTATAAAAAGTAAGCATTAGGCACAAAAAAGAAAACCTTAGTTTTCCATATAATGTATGCACACAACACAGCATTCTCTATATTTCTACTGGTTACACATAATCTGCACAGTATATTCTGATCTTATAAAGTTAAAAGTCTAAAAATGGAATTTACCTGTCAGTACTCTTCTGAACTGCTGTGAACACATTTACCCTCAGTGCTGTAGCTTGTACAACTTGTAGCTACTGCTGACAAACTTGCTTGAACTTCTCTACCAATCATAATGCATAAAAGGAGAACTAGGAAGTCCATCTTGTTTACTGCAGCTTTTTCACTTCCTGATTTTTATTTATACTTTTTTATCTAAGTGATTAGCACCCTTTTAACTCTTTCAACAACAGGATAAAACAATTGTTAAATTACAACATCTAATGAGCTGCAAATTGCTATGTAGTCTTATATCACATAGCAATTTCCTGCAGTTTAAGAGTTGTGAATGTTTTTTTTTTTTTTTTTTTTATAGCTAGGATGGCTTCTCCTGGGTCCTAGTACTTGCTCTGTTGCTATCCTTGCTACCCTATCACATAGCTTGTAGGAATGCATATATTGCGTATGCTTCCCGACGTCCTTGCATGGTGGAACGTGGTATATATCTCATCACAGCAACACTCTTGTCTTCTCGCGCACAGACCTCAGTGTCATGGCTTCTGCTATGACGTGCAGAAATAACACATTGCACCTATTTGTACCCCTCACAAGTACCACTTACATTCAGGAATAACTGCAATTTCTGGATCTGCAAGTCCCAATTCTTACATCCTAAAGTCTCACAATAATAAAGGAGGCCTGTCTTCTGAAGTCACAATCCAGACAGCATTGCTGGATAGAGGTGTGACTCAATTAACAAGATGCAACAGGATGGATATTTTCAACATAAACATTTTTGAGGCAGCTATGCCTCTACTGGTGTGGTGTTTGACTACAGCTTTTTCCAGTGGTTGGTGAATCACCAAATGGCAAAAAATAATGCATTTGGCAATTAATTTGGAAAGGGTTTGCCTGAGGTTTGTCATTTCTTCCTGTTTCAGAGTGAAGGGGATAAACATCTGTTCCTTCATCCCAAACTGATTTTCCTTCTTCATTTAAAACCTAACCTGTCAGTGCACACATAAGACAAATTCTGTTTTGATTGTTTTTTTTTTTTTTTTTTTGCCTAGTGAAGAAAATACGGAGATGAATAGTCTGGTTTAAAAACTATTCAGATACCACTTTTGGGAAGAAAACATGGTTAATTGTAATAAGCACACAGTTCTATTAAAAGATCAGAGATGGTCCTCTACATATAAAGGTCTGCCGGTCCAGGATCATGTCTGCAGATATGATGTCAATGGGAGAAGGCTTTTTCTAGGACATGAAGTTCAACACTGCCAAGCTATTGGGATAAAATATGTGTAATAGACAAGACTAATGATCATGAAGATCAGATCCTACAAAGGATGGGAGTTTTTAAAGGGGCAAAGCTGGAGATTCTCCTCAGGTTGACTATTTGGTGTTGGGCCACATTATTACCATTCACCTCTCCACTGGATTACCATGGCCATAATTAATCAATATATGAACAATGATGGTGGACAAGCTCAAGCCAAAAATATACAAATGCCTAAAACTGAAGCAAGATTACCTAAACATTGACTGAAAGGGGCAATAACAGGTATCATTATGACAAAATGAGGAATCTTTAGCACTTGACAAGTAAGTCTGTCTAGTGGAAGTCTTTGTCATGATTTCAGTCACTTCTGGCACCCCTACTGGAAGACTCAGCAAGACCATAGAGTCAAAAGCAAACCCAAGCACTGAGATGAAATCAGTTATTATCTATACTATGGGGGACTCTTTATCTTGAAACTGTAAAATTTCTAATACTACCAGTAACACAAGGGCTTAAAAAGTACATATTAATGAGCCATCATGAGGCAAATAGAATTAATTTTAAGCTTTCATCTCTGAATTTCATAATGAGACATCGAATCAAAGATAATGTAGAAAAGAAGTACAGAAGCCTCTCTAGCCAGAAATGAAGAACATATCTACCATGAAATCTATCCTTGTCCTGCTGTACTTGCTCCTGAATGGCAAATCAATCGATCTCCAGATTGTCCCAAGTCCATGTCATTGTGTCATGGGTTGTGTTTGTTTTCTGTATTTTTCCCCTGCTACTGATGTATTTGTTTTTTTAAATCCATAAGATCCAAACTTGATATGACCTCTGAATCTGTAATTCAGGGACTGGATGATTAGGTCAGGGACTCTGCTGGCATGTTCACCTCAGCTGGGATATGAACTTCTGAGAAAGTGGTATCTGTGTCTCTGGTTCACTGTCAAGCCACCATCACCTCTCTGCACAGCACACACTATTGTGTGCCCCCTTATTGTTTAAATACCATACATTGTATTGTCTATTGCACCACATTAAGAGGGGCTCCACACATACCATTTCCTCCAGTGCCTTTAGATTCAGAAAGCCTGACATAGATCAGACTGTTTAGGTGCAGTCCCCACTTTAAGGGAAGCCATTTCTTTTGACCCATGAAGGAACTGAGGTGAGCTTCCTACCCAACCAGTGAAGCATCCATTGTCAGCAACTGTGACTGGTTTGGCTGCAGGAAAGGGAGGCTTACTTGCAGGTAATGTTGAAATCATCACTACTCCAGAGCTTAGTCACAGTAATCAGAAATCACCAGAAGATCCACAAGTGCATGGCGACTGTGCAGTCACTATCACCTGACAGTTCATCAAAACACTACATCCTCAGGCTAGAAACACTACCATTGAAGATCATGGTATCATGGTATACAGCAACTGCAGAAGGAGCAAAAATCCTCCACCATGCTGTCAATTTCTTAACTTCATGGACTATTTACACAGACAAGTGTGCTCAACACTGGAGAGTAACAAACATAGGCTCTAGTGATGGAAATCCGGTGGGACTGGATCAGAGAGGTTTTCTCCCAGCCTATGGTCACCTGCTGAGACTGATGGCATAGGAATACCTACCTGGTTCTACAGGGGTGCTACCATGGAATTCCTCGGTTGTGCCACAAAGAATCAGTACATGGAGCTCCTTATTTTGCAAGGTTTCAACCACCATTGTCAACATTTTGCTAAGCATTCTGGGTGAAGAGGAAAGTCCAAGAAGCAACATTTTGCATTGAAAAGGGTACTCACCAATTCCAAATCAAAGTAAACTGCTATATGGACCTCAGACACTGATGCCCCAAAATAAATTAATCATGTCCAGTAGCACCATCCAGATGCCCAGTGGTAGCAAGGGATGCTCCTTAGGAGAATCACTATTGAGAACTTGACATATCAGATGTACTTGTCAAAGATACTGAGCTCCAGGATGAGACCAGATAATTTTGTCCTTTTCAGTACCAAAAAGAAGAAAGGAGTAAAGCGCTTGATCTTATTCTAAATGAGCTAAATCTCTACAACCCTTGAAGAGGAGAATCTAGCTCTGTGTCAATAGTTACATGGACACAGCTTGCTCTGTTAGTGAAACTCCATATGGAAAAGGAACTAAAAGTTACATGGCCACATCCATAACCCAATGATCTTTTTTGATGGTGCCTCAAGCCAAGAAAAATTTGGAGAACTGAACCTACATGTCCAGCCCTAGAGAGTAGTCTAGACTGTAACTGGTATGCTGGCAGAGTAGTACTCTTGGCATGTAGAATGGCACTGAAGAAAAGCAAGACCATGTGAAATTTAACAGCCTTCCTCTGTCTACAAAGTGGCTTCTTCACCTTCCTGTGAGTGTGGTGGGTTGCTTAGGCTTGGAAGAAGAAGAAGAGATGAAGGGGGTTGAAGAGGGGCTCCACAGTGGTGAGGTTGTGATTCCTCTTCATTAATCCGAGTCATGGAAAGGCTGGCCAAATCTCCCCTTGAAAGAGAAATTCCAGATAGACTGCCTAAGCTTCTGCATAAGGAAGACAGCCTTAGCCAGAACTTCCTGTACAAGTGCACACCTGAATCTGCTAGACTAGCCATAATAAAAGTACAGTCAGAACTACGCTATCCATGTGGATGCCCATTTGCCATAGACAGAGGCTTAACAACTTTCTTCTTAAGTCCAAATTCAGAGAGGGAGAAAGCTTCTCCAGGGCCTGGACCATTAAAAAACTATTGGATTCCATACTGTACTGATTAGACAAATAGCTGAAGGATTAAGTGTTACATATAAGAAAACTCTTACTCATGCTCTCCAAGGTTTCTGATGGCAAGCTGTAATTCACTGGGGTGTTTGAACCATGCACTGGATAAATAAGTCCATACAGGAATCAGCAAGAGGATCTCTAGTTAGGATCTCACTTCATTTTGCAGAAGAATAATAGAAATCAGAGTACAGGTGCTTTCAGGCTGCATGCATAACACCTTTGATGACTGGCTCTGTAGGAGGAATTACCCAAGGCTCCTCTTCCTTCTCCCCCTCCCTAAGTAATTATTATGGCATTTCTGGAGTGAAGGAATGGAAGCTATAAGCCATTATGCAGAAGACTTCATGATCCTTAAGATTTCTCCAAAGAAGTGGCCACCAAGAGGGGAACTATAGGATAAGTAGGATTCCATGTTTGGGATATAATGATCTTTATTTCTCCTCAGATGAAAATGATAGGAGACCCCTGTCCCCAGATGATCAACATGTGTGGATCAGGTTTGCAAAGAAACCATGTCAGGTGTCAGGTAACAAGGACCTGATAGTCAATGGTAGTTGTGCTGAAACTGGCATGAGAATATGAGACATTTCCACTGGGCTTGGTGCTGGTATCAGGCCATGTTCCTTAAAACATTATGTACTCACCATAATGATAGATTTGTGTTGCGTGTTTACATCCTTCCTTAACATATGGGTCTCGGATCCAAACTTAGATCCAGCTTTGGTCACTTCTAAGCTTTGCATCCAATCCTCAGGCTCCTCTCCTCTACCCATAATCCCTGTGCAGAGAGTGAACTACCTCAGATTAGCTTTGCCTGTCAATAATAGGAAATTTAAAAATATGAAAGTGTTAGCAGCCAAAAAACTTATCTGATTTAAATGCCGCCAGCCTGATAAAGGAGAGTGAAAGAGAAAGAAAAGATCTTGAGGAGCCAAAGTAAGGTCAGCTTCAGTTTATAGTGTGAGACGAAGGTATGTACCTTGGACCAGGTAGCTGCAGCGCATATGTCATCATTTGGAACACTAAAGAAGAAAGCTGTTGATGAAGCCACAGATCTGCTGGAATGAGTGTTTGGGGTCAAAGGAAGTAGCAATCCTCTTTTTAGGATAAACAAAGGAAATGCACAGTGACAACCAGCGCCGCCTTTCCCTTTTCAGCAGTAGAGTACACAAATAACTGATCAGAATTCCTGAAAGGTTTTGTAAATGTAAATAAAAACATAACTGATGATGAACAACTAGTAAATGCAAAGTATATTCACCCTTGTTTGAAAAATTTGGGAAGAACACACAAGATGTATGGACAAAATAATGAATGATTCAGAAACCACCTTAGGAAGAAAGGAGGGGTTGGTTTTCAAGGACACTCTATCCTTATGAAAAATAAAGTAGGAAAGTTTTGAGGACAGGGTGTGCAACTCAGAAATTCTCCTGGAAGAAGTGACAGCCACTAGAAATAAAGTTTTTCATGATACAAACTTCAGATCAACCCTAACAACTAGCTTGAAACAGGGCAAGTCAAAGCCTATAGCACACTAGTAATAACCCAAGGAAGAACAGAGGATGGACTAAAAAGATACCTTGGAGGAAAGCCTTGGATAATCTGAGAGATGCAATGGGTGTGTGATTTTCACCCAAATGGAAGGCAGATATTGCAACTACCTGTACATTGATTGTGGAATAGGTGGCTACACATTAAAAAGCTGTGTGAGGTAGTCCAAAATTGCTGAAAGAGGACCTGAAAATGGATCAATATTTTTCCAGTTTCCCAAATAGAAAACCTTTTCCATTTGCTCTTATAAATCTTCCTTGTTGAGGGTTTTTAGAAGAAGACAAAATGTGGACAACTGATGATGAAAACCTGGAGTGTCAAACTATCATTGGAACTGGAGAAAACATGCAGTCAATTTGAGGGACTGAATGTTCAGGCGAGGAAACCCAAACATGTAAGATAGAAGATCTGGGTCCGATCCCAGCATCCAGGGAAGGGTGGATTAAGTCCGGCCAAATGAAGGGAAACCAGACTTGTTGAGGCCAGTAAGGGGCTAAGAGGATGACTGTGACCTTCACTGCAGATGCTTTCTAATGAAAATTTGGAATCAGAAGTGTTGGAAGAAAGGCATAAAGGAGTCCCAGGGGCCAAAAGTGTATTTGAATGTCTCTGGTTGACTCCCCTTTTCAAGGCATTTGAGCAAGGAACTTGTTGCAGTTGTTCTTGTGGGGACAGGTGAAGAGGTTGCAACGAGGTTAGCTCCAATGGCTGAAAATCCTTTGTTACCAATGGTTTGAGGGACAGCACACAAGGAAGCAGAATAGACCTGCTCAATCACTCCGCAAGGATATTGGATTTCCCAGGATATGCATTACTATTAGAACATGGCAAGAAGATATTGTCCATTGCCACACTCTCATGGCCACTCAACACAAAGGATAAGATCTGGTTCCTCCCTGTTTTTTGATGTACCAAACAACTGCCATGTTGTCTGTATGAAAAGATATCACACCCAAAGGAACAGAGTCCTGAAAGGCTTGGAACACTAGGAGAACTGCTCTCATCTCCAATATATGGCTGTGAAGACACGCCTTTGTTTGGGACCATGTGCCTTGTACTGTTTTTCCCAGATAATGCCTCCCACCCACTCCAGTTGGGAAGTGTCCATGGTCACAATGGCTTGGGGGTAGGAAGAATGAAAGCACGTCCCTGTAGAACATGTAGAGATTCTAGCCACCACTGTATGGGAGTTCTGCAAATGTTTGCGTCACTAAAAAGGTCATGGGTTGTTTCCTGAATGCCCATTGAACTGCCAGAGTCCACTAAAGCACTCGCTTGCAGAAACTGGCTAGTGGAACTAATGTGATAGAAGCTGCCATGGAACCTAGAAGGCAAAGAATTAGTCTTGCTGATTGCTTTTGGAAAGATAAGACTTCTTGGGCTTGTTGTTGGAGGGATAAAATTCTTGTTTGAGTAAGCTTTGCTATCTTAAGTTTTGTGCCCAATAGTACACTAATGAAATTTAGAAACTGGACTGATTGTAACTTGGACTTTTTTAGATTCACTGGAATCCTCAAATCTATGCATAGTTAGAGCAAATAGTTCCTGGCTTGAATGATTAGATTCTTGGAAGGGGTAGTGATGAGACAGTCATCCAAATATGGGAATACCTGGAAACTCTGCATTCATGCATAAGCTGCCATTACTGCCATACACTTGATAAACACCCAGGGGGCTGTGGTGAGACCAAAGGACAGAGCTCTGAATTGGAAATGACCAGCTCCCCACCAGAAGTGAAGGTATTTCCTGGAGCATCTGTCCATATTTATGCGGCAGTACACAACCTGAAGATTTATTAAGCACATCCAGTCATTCTTCCTCAATAAGGGAAGAATGGACTGAAGCGTGACCATCCAGAATTATGTTTGCTTCACAAACTTGCTCAAGCGGTTTAGGTCCAAAATTGAAAGAATCTGGAGTAAATTCCAGATCTTCTCTGGTCTGGGGGGACCTGTTGTGTGACTTGATTTCTTACAAGCTTCCTTATTTCTGAAGTTTCTCCTTTATGGTATAACATTGAGAATTCATTTCTGGCACAAAGGAAGGGTGTGAAAGGGAAGGAACTAGCCTCTCTTTATGATGCTGTGCACCCATTTATCTTGCATGATGGATGTTCAGCTTGTTGGGTGCATAGATAAGTGCCCCTCAACTGCCTCCAGAGTATGACAGTCAGGCTACTGTTCATGAGTGCTGGAAATGGTTATCTGAGATAGAAACCCTGAAGCCTTGGTTTTGTGGGTGGCATCCAAATTCACTTTCCTCCCTTCTGATTTCTAGAAAAAGTCCTTTGAAGGGTAGAAAATTTGATCCCTGCAGCAGATAGGGTTTGCCATGCTTCTCACTTAGTCAGATAGTCTCTCCAACCTTGAGACCAAACAGAGTTGATCTATCATATGGAGCATTGACAAAGAATGTTTTGAAATGATCCACAAAACTGCATAGCTGCATCCAGGCATACCTTCTTATGGAAATAACTGTGCTGGCTACTCTAGAAAACACCCTCTGTGACATTATAGATAAGGTGCATAGAGGCATTGGATCATGATGTAGGGTAGCCAACTGTGAAACAATGGATTTTCTTGAAGTCGCAGGCTAGGTCCCTGGGAAAGATTTGATGATTTCCTTTGTCATATCCTCTGGAAATGAGTAACATGACCGGAATAATTTAGCTGCCTCACCAAATAAGTAGATGAGGCATACACATGGGGTGTGAGGTTGGCATAATAGTTAAGGTGTTTACCTTATAGACACAAGGTGCAGAGTTTGATTCTCACATGGGGTAACTGGCTAGGCCTAAAATGGCCCACAAGGTCAGTTAACCTAGTGCTAATCTAGGAACCTATGAAAGTTTCACAAATCTGTTCAATGCATGCAGGTCCATGGACAGAGGAACTTTCTTCCACAAGCTCTTTCTTAGTGGCTGCCACCTCTACCACAGAATCTACTGCAAGAACCTTGCCCCAGTGGTGACAGTCTTTGGGAGCATCCAAACTCTTTTTGGGTTTTTGAGAATAGGCACAGATGGGTCCATTTCCTTCCACTCCAGGAGAGATCAGGTCCATCTCATTAGCTGGGGGGACTTCTTAAGAAGTAGATGGGCCAGTACTGAAAGCCTCTCGAAAAGGCACCTGGGATGGCCAACTTTCTTTCCTTATGAGAAGTTTGAGAATGTTTCTGAATACAATGTTCTCAAGGGGGATCTGGGAAAATCTTCTCTCTCATCAAAATCTGTGTCGGTGGTAGAGGATTCCTCAGAGGAATCCAAGTGTCTCCTCTTACACTTGTGTTTCCAGTATACCACTTCTATGGGTTGTTCAGGACAGGACATAGTCTCTCTTGGGAGAACAGACTCAAGGCTCCCAGAAACTGTCTGTCCAAGGAGAGTAGACTACAGACCCTGGGATATCCAAGGGAATGGGTTGGATAGCATTCCAAAAAAGTAGACCTCTATCTAGATTGAGCGAGTACTCTCTTGAGAGCTTCAAACATTGAACTTGACACAGATCTAGATAGCCTCTCTGTCAGAGACAAAACTCCTGAAAGTGGCTCAAGCCTAAAAGCCATTTGGCTGTAATCCAAGACTGCTGCCATAGCCACACTATCAAGCCCTGATACTCCTAAATGGAGGAAAGTATCCGAAGACCCCAGATCTGATCTTGCATGTCTGAGTCAATGCAGATGGTTTGGCTCCAAGACTCTAATAGGTCCAACAGGGTCAGAGCCAACTTCATCAGAAAACTCATTATAACTGAGGAAGTATGAAGCTTCAGCTCTGATGCAGGCCTGCCCTATGTAAGATTCAAATCCAGGGGATCTGATCTGAGAGGTCAGATTGGCAAAGAAGCCATGAAGTATTGAAGGGTAGAAGTGGTTCTTTAGACTCCAACAGTGGCCAAAACCAGGAGTACCCTCAATTTTAATTTAGGTCTGTAGGAAACTCCTCATTATCCTGTCCACATCAGCTCTGGTGAGATTTCAAGAAGACCTAGTGACCTCAAAGAAGTTGAGGAAGGTGACATAGAGGTGTAACAGGGTCTGTCCTGCAAAATTGGAGACAGGAATTTAGGGGAGATAGAGTCCAGAGAACATCTAGGTCATGTAAGGGATCCAATAACTATCAGACTGAAAAACAGCATTGGCTCCAAAGAAATCTTAGTCATGGAGCCAACAAAGGTGGAAGATCCGGAGATCTCTTTTTTGCTGATTTTGATCTCTCTTTTTCTTTTTCTGTTTCCACCTCCTCTTGCTTCTCTTTGGTTTATCAGACTCCTGTTTTGAAGAAAATGGGGAAGTGGAAGAAGCCACAGCAGCAGACTTTTCCAATCCAAAAGATGGCTTTTCTCCTGTGGTAGGCTAAAGAAGCTTATTCTATCTTTCCACAATAGCTCTTTAACCAAAGACCTCTCAGATACAGCAGCACTGTCCAAGTGAGAAGGCTTTAAGCAGTACACACATTTATCATGTGCATCCGAACTTGGTAGCTTGTGGGAGCAAGCTATACATTTTTTGATTCTGGAGGGCTTATCTGTCATCCTCATAGAGTTATAGAAAAAAAAAAGATAAGGAAAAAGGTAAACAATACCAATAAAAAGACCAAACAAACCTAAGAAAAAAAAACAAAACTATGGTATATCTTTTTTTTTTTTAGTTAAACCCCAGAGAAGAGAGAAAGAGAAAGCAAGAAAAGGGATCATAAGGGTAGGGAACAATAAGCATAAATGATAATATGAGATGAGGACTACAAACATTAACAAAAAGTTATTCCAAAAGAAATGTGCTTATCTATTTAAAGAGATTTTTCCATTAAAAATGTTCCTGAGTACCAAGATCTGTCAGACACTTATGGAAGCAAATGAGATCTGGGGAAGTTTGCTTCTACAGAGGGATTATGGATAGTGGCAAGAGCTTTAGAACTGGATCCAAAGCTTAGAAGTGGTGGAAGCCAGATCAGAGGTTGGATCTTAGACCCATACACTAAGGAATGGATAGAGATGACAACACAGATCAATTGACAGCTCACAAGTGGACAACTCCCACTAGATTTTAAACATCTACCTGAAGTCAAAGGCCTGAACTGTAACCCTGGTAGTAGAAGAATCTGTGGATCCACCTCTATTTGTCCACTGGATATTATAGGTTGGAGGATTCCTGGACAGGAATCTTCCACCCCATATATGATCACCAAACTATGGCTAAGCAATGCAAAGAGATGTTCCAAGAGATCTTGTTGACCTTGGATGACCTCCAACTGATTGACCAGGGAAAGAGAAATGTTTATATATAGGTCACAACCTTCAAGCTGGAATCCAGGGTTGCACCTGTTCTAGGCCCAGTGTCATTTATTAGGGCAAAAGATGGGTGCAAGCTTAAGGATGTCCTACAAAAGAACAAGCTCAATAATTTTCTTGAAATAAACTTACCTCCAGAAGAGTTTGACTGAGATCATCCTTCATTTCTCTGGCCTTCTGATGGCACTTCAGAAGAAATCTTCACTGATCATTTGACTAACCCTTAGAGAGTATAGAGAGTGAACTTTCTGAGAAAGGTAGGTCTGGTGTTTCTTTTTCTGTCTGTAGTTGACTGGGTTGAATCACAGGCATTTATGACAATAATTCAAGCTGTGCTTCTCTCCCAGACAATAGAGATAATATTAGTATGAATATGGACCTTAGTTGGCATACACATAAACATAGATTTAGGCATTCCAAGTGATTTTTTTTCCATAATGTAATCAGTACTGATATCTGAACTGTGTAAGTGGCACATTACATACACAGGGGTTAGGCATGCTCTTCTAATGTGGTATGTGACATTATAGAATGCAGTGGCATAAGGCATACATAACCAAGACCATGATGGCAGGAACTTCAGAAAAATGCTAGACTGGAACAAAACAGAAGATGAATCCAGTTGTAGACCTCCCCAAGGATGGTACCCAATGTTGGATTAGGGAAACTCTTTGATGAATGAAATCATCATCATTCCACACTGAAAGGTGAATATGTCATAAGAACACAGAGCACAAATCCTGTTTAAATGCTACTACTGGAATTTTGAAAATAAATGGCACAATAGTCATGTCTTATAAGTAATACTGATTTCCCTGAATGTCTATGGGAAACTTCATGATTGGGTTTTTGGAAACTGAAATATCCATGAAAACCATTTTGCATCAACAGCAATATTATTTCAGAAATGGTTGCAAGGCATTGTTAGAGACATTGGAGTATTAATCTGCTAAGTAACTATGCGAAAGAGAATGGCAGGGTTGTGGAGGATATTTGAGCAATAGTACCACAGCCAATGATGATTTCAGTCCTGCTTTTAGGGGGATCAAACCTAAGACATAGCAGAAATCTTTAATATAATTATTACTGTCATTAAATGAATACAGTTTGAAAATAGGTATAAATTTTACATCAGCTGAATGTCTGGGTTATAGGAAACTGTTAATTACAACAATACAGGTTTTGCATTGGTGGTGTTAACCAATACCATAAGATTAAACCAGTGCTAGACTTAGGGAGTGATACAGTGGCATGCACCCTCTTCTTTTAACAGTCAGGGCCTGGTGCCTTGAGTACTGAGGTTCTCCCAACATACATGGATGATTTATCAGGCCATGAGTGCCCCCTCTTCTAACTTCTAGAGTGTCTACCATCAAAAAGAATTATAGAGACATCTGACTTGGTGAAATCCGAGGAAGAAGATGTACTTACTGTTGGCTGAAGGGAAAGTAGTATTTACGATTTAAATAAATGATTTACTTGTTAACTGGATAAAACAAAAATATCTTGGACTCTATTCAGCCATTAACCTGACCAAAGGTGTACAAAATTTAAAATTTTCAAATAGTCAAGCTAAACAATTTTTATTTTATAAACATGAACAAGGTAAAATTGCATCAATAAACAAAAGCAAATGCAACTTACAATCAACAGTATTCCAGGATAATGAAAATAAACACAGCTTAAGATTTATAATATTTTAAGATTCAGAGTAGCTTCACAGATCATAAGCAACTAGGTCACAAAAACATTTTCAACCTGGTTACACAGCTCTTATATATTAAAATCTGAGCCAACATTCCTTTAATGTCTGGAGTTAAACTGCTCGGTTAAATGTTTTTAGAAGTACAAGTTGTACTTATTTTCATGTTTATTATGATATAAAGCAGTGTGTACAAAGTATAAATTGACATATGGCTTTATAAATACTGCTTTTTAGACATGGATTTCATAATGTTTTTAATAACATTTAATCCCTGATGTTTGTTGGTAAAAGGTTACCTTTCACACATGGTACCATTTCAGTTTAATGTCTCACCCACATGGTGACACCTGAGGACTGCATCACACCTCCCTGCTGCACTCTGATGTCAGTACTGAAATAAGACTCCAAGCACCTGTTGTGATTATAGAACTTTCAGCCCTCTGATCTTTCCAGCATTCCATGTGAGTGCACTGCCTGCTGGGGTACGATGACACTGCACAACTAAAACAAGTAACAGCAATGTAAGCAGCAATTTTCTGGTGCTGGCGGCTGTCAAGTGCCAGGAGATCATATATGGTACTTTAGCCTAGTACGCATCAACCATCTAGGTTCTAATATGTTTAGGACTGAACACATCCTTTTTAATTCCAGCAGGGAGTCAACAATTGTAATAAAACTGCAGAAGACAAACCCTGCTGTTGCTCTACTATTGAAAAGCGTCTGTGAAGTTACATAAATAAAACCTGATATAATACAGAAACTTACTTTTCAAATAGCCCTGTGCAGCAGGTATAAATGTCAAAATTTGTAGCGTTGAAATAGGTTGAATTTAGAAATGACACACATTCCACTCCTCCCCTCGGAAAATAGAGCACTCCTATTAAAAAAAAAAAGAAAGTTATATCTATAAATATTACATGTTGAAAAGTGTATATATATATATATATATATATATATATATATATATATATATATATATATATACACAACAGTTCATGCATTTACCATCAAGTAACTGTGACACCCACATGCTTTTTCCCACAGGGATGAATAGAGGCTTAGTGATAAGAGGTCTGTCGTATAGCTACAGGATGGGGGGACACACCTGTCCTCTGGTTACTGCTTGCATGGAGTCTGCATGTTCTTCTTCTATCATGTGGGTTTTCGCTGGGTATTCCAGTTTCCTCCCAAATGCATGTTAGCTGTTTGGCTACTCTAAATTGTACACTTTGATATGCATTTTTCTATTGTGTCTGAATACTGTCTTAGGAAACATTCAAGAATGAAGGATATTTCATGGAATCATTTCTTTAATCAAAGAGAAATCCAGGTTTACTTAACAAAAATGTATATTGTTTTAAAAATACAACAAAACAAGTCATTACATTGTAAAGATGTATCTGTATGCATAGTATAATTTTTAGTTATGCACAAAATACATATACATTTATCTTTTCCTGTACTTAATGACAAGCTATTCTATGGTATATAACTCCTATTTCCTATCTAACTATGCTAGTGATAGTTTATCTAAGTGGCCCTTAACCCTACATAAATTAGAGCCATGTTAAAACCAATCACCAACAACTGTTATATGAATGCACATGAAAAACTAGACAGATTCTGAAGGTTTTTTTCATAACTGTAAGCAACTTCTATGTAACCACAACTTAGTTTTAAGACTTTCACCTTCCCTTTTATTTTAGGGCATTCAAAAGTCTGGTCATTTCCATATTACAGTGACTGCCTAATGAATGCATTGTCCAGGAAATCCTTTATGCCAGCTGCTCTGAGAAAAGTGATATCAATCAAATACGTGTTCACCTTGCTTGTTTCTAAGAACAATGTTTCTAGTGAAAACTTTGGCCACCAAATTGAAACTGAAAATCAACTTTATTCAACATTTAATAAAAAAAACAGAAACTGCACCTTCAGTGGTTTAAAGTATAAATTATACAAAATCTTCAATATTAGTGGCACAAGAGGTACAACATTTACCTTTTGTGCAGAAGGCTGCAGGTTTGATTCTCACACCAGGTAGCCTGATTGCTGATACTGCAGTGCAGCATAAGAGGGGTGCTGCACTGTTTGGTGTGTCATCCTTTGGCTAAGACATTAAACTGAGGTCCCATCTGCCTGAGCTGGATGGATGTAAAAGATCCTATGGTACCTATCAAAAAAGAGTAGGTGTCATTTATTTAACACAACACAAAAAACATTATTTAAATATTTGCAAAAATGTCCATATTTTCAGGAACATATATACACATAAGCAGGACTTTTAAATACATTCTATTTTTTACTGTTTAGCATTTTTATTATAACATTCTCATTGTTATTCTTTCATAACTGGCCCTCAATCCTTCCAGAAGCATACTCTGATTTTTCACAATCTATTTGCCAAAATCCATTTCCTATTAAACAACATTTCATTCAATCTTTCTTCCAAATAACACATATTACATAAAATGAATTCATATCTACTCTTCTCCCATATTATTTCTTCTTATTCTTAATATCCATGCATAATCATATTCATATCTATATTATTTATGTCATTAATATTCTCAAAAAATCTCCACAGAATATTTTCCAGTTCATAGGTAGTTACTAGGCTATTGGCCCTGGGGCCTATACAAGCCCAGCCAAAAAGGTACCCTGGCTTTTGCCACCCAAGAAAATTATTTTCCTGTGCCACTGTCGAGCAGAGCCACAGAGGTGATCCCCAGGGTGAATTTCCTATTTCCCATCCAACCATCAAGATTTTTCTTGAAGAGTGCTAATGAGGAGCTTTGTTTGATATAGATATATAGGTAGTTTATTCCAGAGTATGGGAAGTCTCTGGGATAGGATTCTATCCCTCCGGCATGTTCTGTTTATTGTGGTGACAAGGTTTAGGTCCCTAGAGTGTGTAGCTCGGAGGGATTGGGATTTCTTTAAGTGGAGCATGTCCAACAGCTCTGGGTTTGACATAGCTTTGTATGTTAGGCAGAGATCACCTCTGAGTAGGCGATATGTGATGGAGTAAAGCTGGAGTTTCTTGAGACGGTCTGCATTAGGCATCTGTTTGAGGCCAGTAATCCTCTTTGTGAGATATTTCTGCGGACTTTCCAGTTGTTGTAGATGTCTTGTGAGGTACATACCAAAAGGGGTGTTGTACTCTATAATGGGTCTAATTAGAGATGAGTAGAGGGGAACAATGACCTCTTTTTTTCTGGATGAGAAACCTTCTGTGATGAGGTGTGCCACGTAGAAGGATTTTCTGACTACTGTGGCAATGTGATTATCAAAGGAGAGACTACTGTCCACCTGTGTCCTAAGGTCTCTTATCACACTTTTGGTGTTAAGTATACTACCGCCTATGTTGTAGTTCATGGGTACAGAGTTTTTACCAAAGGGGGTGACAATGCACTTTTTGGCATTGAGCTTGAGGCCATGGCTTTGACACCAGGCATCTGTCTCAGTGAGGCCCTTTTGTAGGATGTCCAC
Organism: Protopterus annectens; assembly: GCF_019279795.1. Lineage (NCBI taxonomy): Eukaryota > Metazoa > Chordata > Ceratodontiformes > Protopteridae > Protopterus > Protopterus annectens. The sequence continues at coordinate 533,302,534 of NC_056749.1, read as the reverse complement.
ATCATTAGGAGTTTTGTTTATGGCTACTAGTTTGCAGTCATCTGCAAACTTCATTAGCCAAAGACCTTCTGTGTTAGCCTGTACTTCAGAGAAGTAGATACCAAACAGGAGAGGACCCAGGACTGAACCCTGTGGTACTCCACTTGTCACTGGTCTGAAGTCGGATTTGGAGTCTGCTAATTTCACAGTGTGGATTCTGTCAGTGAGCCAGTTGGCAACCCATCTTGTGACATAGGGATTTATACCTAGTTTAGTGAGTTTATCTATAATTCCAGAGTGTGGGATGGTGTTGAAAGCCTTGGCAAGATCTAGATAGGCTGTGTGAACCACCTTACCCTTGTCTACGCCTTTGGTGACTGCTTCAAAGAAGTCTGTCAGGTTTAGGAGACATGATCTGCCTTTTACAAACCCGAACTGGGTGGGATCCTGAGTGTGGAGATTACCAATGTCTTTGTTTATAAGTTTCATGATGATACGTTCCATGGCCTTGCAGACCAGGCACGTCAGACTAATGGGGCGGTAGTTCCCGGGGTCCGTGGTGGCTCCCCCCCTTGTGGAGTGGGATAACCATTGCTGTGTGCCATTCAGCAGGCACAAAGCCTGAGGTGAGACTATGATTGAACATGATACTTAGGTGGGGTGCCAGTTCATTCTGTAATTCATGTAGAACGCAGCCTGGGATGTTGTCTGGTCCCATGGATGCTGTGTTCTTGGCTTTGGAGAGTGTGGTTTTTACCTGTGCAGCCGTGATTACAGGAACTTTGCATTCTTCTGGTATAGAGATGGGCTCTTTAGGGAGTGAGAGGGGGGTAAAGTTAGCACTGAACCTATTTGCCAGGATGTTGGCAATATCAGTTGTGTCTGTATATTTAGTGCCATTGTGCTGTAACGCAGAGCTGAGTGTTGCCATTGAGATTCTTGACATAGCTATAGAATGCTTTGTGGTTGTCTTTAGAATCAGTGGCGATTTTGTTTTCGTAACTAGCTTTGGAGGATTTTATCAGGGATCGCAGCTTCTTACTGAGGCTGGCCAGGGAGCTCCTCCACTCGTGGGATTTTACTCTCCTCTGCAAGAGTTTCTTCCTTCTGTTGTACAGTTTGTTTATGGCAGGGGACCACCAGATTGGCTTCCTTTTTTTGGAGGATAGAGTCTTGGCTCTGTTTGGGATAGCACGATCCATGCACTCATGTAAGTGATTATAAAGTGCAATTGTGTAAGATTCAGTTGTCGTAACTGTATTGTCCATCTGCATGGGTATCATGAAGTTCATCACTTCTGTCTTAAGAAGCATGAAGTTGGCTTTGAAGAGATTCTTTACCATGGTTTCCTTAATGGGGGGTGAAGGCAGGATGTGGATATCTAGGGTAATTAGCTTATGGTCGGATCGGACCAATGAAGCATTGACTTCAGGTGTGGAACACCGGTCACTCATATTGGTAATGACTAGATCTAGGATATTGTTGCCTCTGGTGGGGGTGTGGATAAGTTGATCCAGGACATTGGAGTTTATGAATTCCAGATAGCTTTGAGTGAAGGAATTGGTACATGAGTAGTTTTCCCAGTTAATGGTGAGGTAATTGAAATCGCCCATTATTAGGGTGTTTGGTTGAACCCTAATATTTTCCAGTACATCAAGAAAAGAGGAGTGCGAATCCTAGGGCATGGTGGGTGATCTGTAGCAAGCTACAATTTGGATTGCAGTTTTGCCCAGAGTTAGTTGCACTTGGATAACCTCGGCTGCATTATGCTGAGCAATTAGCCTGGAGGTGTGGATATCCTTAATGAATATGGACACACCTCTGCCTTTGGTGTTCCGGTACAGGTTACATGGCCGAAAAGTGTGGTATGAGTTATAGCCTGGTAGTGCAGGGGTGCTCTCTGGAGCTTTGAACCAGGTCTCAGTCACTGCACAGATATCGATGTTCTCCATTTTAAGGAGTGCCTCGAGTGAGTGCATTTTGAGATTTAGACTTCTAGCTTTGAGTAGCATCACCCTCAGTTTTTGCTTGCCTGTTCCTGTTACCGTGGTGAATTTGTCATTTGAACCTTGCCTTAAAAAGGCGCTATAGGGGTGGCAAGAACCTTAGCCAGTATCCGGAATCCCAGGGGTGACAGGTGCAGGCCATCTCTGGCAAAGCATCGTGGTCTGTCGACCATGTCATCCCAGGCAGACAGATACTGGATCCCTTTAGAATGGCACCAGAAGCTTAGCCAATTGTTGAAGTCAATCATTTTGTCCTTGTACTGTGGCATCATTCTGGGTGATGGCAGAATGCTACTCAGGGCTAGGGTCATACCTGCCTGGGCTACAAGGTCGGAGAGCTCTTCCATGTCTCTTTTCATGTAGTCCAGGGAGGTACATCTCAGGTCATTCACACCAACATGGACAATGACAGAGTCATATTTGTACTTGTTGTGGAATGACCTGACTACGTGGGTTATGTGGCGGATCCTGGCACCCGACAGGCAGCTGACAGTAACCTTCTTCTTGTTTAGCCTGGTGAGTGGGACATCAATGTGCCTGACTATAGAGTCGCCTATGACTAGTGTGTTGAGTATGTTGTTTTGCCTTATTGGCTGTGCATGAGTGGCACACTGAGTCTGCAGGCTATGTGTCATTTGGGTTGTGTTGGGAGGTGGAGGTTGCTTGCATTTCTGCTTTGGAGGTCTCTGTTGCTTGAGCAGATTATTATTGAGAGCCTCCATGGATGTTTTTGTGTTTCTATGTGTGGATTTTGGTGGTGTAGATTAAGTGAGACTATGTGATGAGTATGGTGTGGTGCAAGTGTTTACCATCTCCTCTTGCTTTCATGTTTCAAAAAAAACATGCTTTGTTGTGTCTTCTTCCCCCAAAAATAAACACACTTGTTCAACTTTCTTTGTATATGGTACATTTCCCTTTACTGGTCACTTATAGGTTCATAGGTTCATAGGTAGGTACTAGGCTATTGGCCCTAGGGCCTATACAAGCCTAGCCAAAAATGTACCCTGGCTTTCGCCACCCAATAAAATTATTTTCCTGTGCCCCTGTCAAGCAGAACCACAGAAGTGATCCCCAGGGTGAATTTCCTATTACCCATCCAATCATCAAGATTTTTCTTGAAGAGTGCTAATTTCTTTTTACCAGTCTCCATAGGAAATCCTTACACTCTGCTGTCTTGGTACATCACTTTTTCCTTACTTTAATAGCTTTAATCACTTCTTCTGGTAAATTAGCCAATAGATTTACATGATAATATTGTTTCATCACATTATTATATCACATCCTTATAAATGTCTCAGTATCATCAATTTTTATTTTCCACATTAGAATTCTTTCTTGATAATGTTTAAGTTCTTCATTTACATATTATTTTTCTCTTTTTCTTATTATTATCATCTCCCAGAATTGTTTGTGCTTATATTTAAACATTCTCACTATTAAATTCTTGTTCTCTTACATTACCCACTTTAATACTCTCTACAAGTTTAAAGAAGTATCCTGTATAGAAGAAATATTTATTTCATTTCTTCTATCGAACCCTCCCATTGCACGATAACTACATCATTTTTCCCAAATTTTACTGCTAAACATACTTCATTCATTGAAAAATGCACACCCTCAAATTTCACCACATCACCCAAATCCTTACTTTTATCTTTATTCAAGATCATTCCTATTTCCTTTAAATGTCCAGTCAGACAAAACCAATGTATTCCTCATCCACATTCTATTCTTAGCAACTACAACTATACCATCTGCATATGTCAAAACTACTGGAATCACCACCTTCTTTTGCATCACATATCTAGTATCATTCATTTTATAAGTTACTTCACTCACTATCACATTCATTACCAACACAAACAATGTTCCAGTCATGGGACATCCTTGCCTTATACCACACTTCATGCATATTTCTTTACTCAGCCACCCATTCATTAACAATCTCATTCTATTATTTCAATATGCTGACAAAGTCACTCTCCTAACTCTATTACTTATTCAATACTTCCCCATAACACCCCTAAAAGCACCATGTCTTACTGTATCAAATGCCTTGCTAATAACACTTACCATAAGTTTCACATTCTCCCTTTTACATAAGATATCATCCACAATTTCTCTCACAACTAACAAAAATTCTTGCCACCCCTTCCCTTTTATACCATTTATACTTTCTTCCATAATATCCCTCATCCTTCGTTCTATTGACCTTTGTATTATTTTCATAAAATGTTTATAATCTGTGTGATTTAGTGTGATTGGTCTCCAACTTTTTATTTTGTTTTTCTCATCTTTCTTCCTTATAAATTTTAATATTATACTATATAACTTTAGAAACAAACCCTTCCTTTGACCATTCATTCAGTAGATTTTCAAAATACTCTTTTGCCAGTCCATTAATTGCTTGTACATTCCATATCCTATACCATCTGGACCTGATACTGAGTCAGCATTTACTTTCCTAAGTACTTCAAACAATTCAGTAATTAGTCATTCCTTGTTCAAATTCTTCCTTAAAGCTTTCTAGATTTTTTTTACATTCCATTATCTCTTATTTTCCTTCATCTTACTCTTATACATGTTTCCACATACCGTACTGCAATACTCATATTTTGCTTATGTTCTTTTTACCTCTCCTTTTACAGTTTTAATTTTCCTCATTATACTGATATCCTGCTTTACTATTTAACCCAAATATGTGGATACTTCCTCTCTTCTCTCTTATAAATATCTCAGCCTAAACAGTGATAACTTATTTATATCTCAATTTCCTTTATATATTTCTTTTTCCATATCATAATACTCTCTTGTATTATTCTCTAAATTTTCTAACCTATTTCTATACATTTTTCCATATTTCATTTTCTCTTTCTTTCTTAAATCATCCTGTCATTAAAACAAACTTTTAATTTTTCTATTTAAATACATTCCATCATGCAGACCAGTTTTTATAGAAGTCTGTCATAGTTATATGATCCTTCCATAAATACAATATTTCCCACTGTCTAAATTTATCCCATAATTTCTCATTTATTCTTTTTATTCCTTTTTATATTTTAATATACTCATTTTTTTTCATCACCTCTAGCAAATATTGCTAAATAGTGTGAAAACCCATCGCAACTGTATCACCATATGCTACCACCAAGCCTTCTGATAATACAAAATAATTTATTTCAGATCCAAGTGCCCCTTCTATAAGTCCACTGACTTTTGTTACCACAGCTAATTTACCACCAGTGATAGCACTTCCTGTATTTTTTGACATCTTTCCCTTTCTTATTACATTTTCCCTTAAATCACAATTAAAGTTCCCCACAACTATAATTTTCATGTTAACCACTGCATGGTCTAATATTTGATGAAACAGATTCTCACTTTCCTTGCTACTTATATATGAATATTATGCTATAATTCTATAAACATGTTATCTCCATCTCACATCCACAACAGTTAACCTTCCCATCCTTACAACTAGTATTTTCTCACAATAGTGCCACTTCAGAAAAATGCTCAGTTTCTAAGTTCCACATTGTATTTCCATATCACAATTTTTTCTGGCTGCAGTCTTTTTCCACATCAGGAATCTTACATCACTGAACAGACTAACATCCACATCACATCTAGCACACCGTTCCAGTATTCGCATCCCACTTACAGTGTTAATAATACTGCCCACATTTAATGAAAGTACTCTAAAACTGTTGCTTTTTCTTTTTTTTAAGTTTAAGGGAAATATTTTTAAATTTACTTATTTTTACTCTTTCCCAATTGAATATGTTCCTGAGTTTATGTGTAAATAATTCTTGATCCTCAGAATCAAATGTTCAATAGCTAGAACGTTGATAAAATACTATTTTCTTTATTCTACCATTTCTTTTTCTCCAGGTTGTTCACCCCCCCCCCCCAGCCTCTTGTTGTCCTTTCTTGGGTATGCTTTCTTACCTTTTCCGTATTTTTCATTGTTTACTGTTTGCTTTTAATAATCCATCCAAAAGTGTCCCTTTCTTTTGCACTAGATGCATTCAGACACCCACCTTCTTTCTGCATGTCCATTCTCCCCACACTGGTTACATTGTACCTTGTTACAATCCTTAATTAAATGAGAAAAGTTCCCACAAAAGAAACATGATTAAGGCTGGCCAGCATATCTTAATGTCCTTCTAAGACCAGCCAAAAAATAACAATTGGCAAGTATTTTTTTTCACATTTCAAAACAGTTTCCAACCTCCACCTTCCATTCCATAAGTTTGACTCGCCTCTAACTTTCACAATATTATCAACAGTTTCCTACAAACCTTGCATGCATTTCGTAATATCATCTTCTTCCAGGTCATTAGTTCTAAACTGGAAAGTAACATTTTTAACAATTAAGTTAATACCAGAAAACAAATAATTGTTAGATAAATGTCCTTCTTTTTTGTTACACAGTTACAGAAGTTTCATCAACGGTCTATCAGTTTAAAATATTAAGTCACAGAAAGTCTCCGTTCCAATATGTATAAAAGACTGATTGCCTTGAGTTCTAAAAATAAAGACAGTACCCAGATTGTTCTAAACATATTTATTACACTGTCATTTTTGTTCTTATTCTTACAGATGGTTTTCTTGTTCCACTGAGGAAACCGGTCTGGATTATTGAATTGTTCAATATGTATTAAAACACTTAAGTTTTACCTTAGAGTTGCTGTAGTTTTGTTGCTGATATATACATTTTTTCAGTTACTGATAGTTTGTTTTGCCTTGCACTTTGATCCTACTTGCAGGGCTTTTCTCTTTTTACATTCTGAAGCTCCATATCAAGCAAATGTTTCTCCATAATCTCATTTCCCACCAAACTCTCCACAGCCTTTCTCTCCTCCTCCATGTTACTGCTTCCCTTAGGCCTCTTCCTAGCTGCTGAGGAGCCCTCCAGCACCATCTAAAAGCTTCAAAGAGTAGGAGACATTCCTCATTGCCATGGCCAAATTTCTTCTAGTAGTATAAATGCAACCTTGGAACTAACCTGGTCAACAAAGAATAAATAAATAAACATGTATAGTCTAATTCATCAGTCTACAGATGGACGCTATTAAATACTTAGTTGCACTAGTTTATGAAAAAAATGACTAAGTACAGTCAACTCTTTTCAGAAACCCCATTTCCTTGTTTTATATGCAAGTACATATCCAATGTATTTAATTATCCCCCCCCCCCCAAGTAGAGCTCCTCATAGTGAAAGGGATATGCTCAAAGAATTATAACTTTGAGGAGGCTGTGAAAGATTTTGTCCATAGGCTGTGGACAAGATGTTATGCAGATGCTCAGTTGTATCTCTCTTTCTAAAAGAAATGAAAAATAAATACTCCATAGATGTGATTTGACTAATACCTATGAGATGTAAATTTAATAGACAAAAAGAAAGATAATTAATTTGTGACAAAATATGCCCCTTTTATAGATATCTCAGATTATGAGAAAATAATAACATTTAATTACTTCAGATGAGATTTTTTCACAATTAAAACTAAACATTTCTTATAGGAGATCCTCAAGCGTAGCAGATCGAGTTGTATATAATTCCACATTTTAAAGGTATTCTCTCAGTAGTGCCTACATTAACATTAGGCAGGACTTTTAAATAAATGGTCACTATTTTAGGGTACAAGGCAATAGAAATTGCTACCAGAAAGTAGTGCTTTATGGGCGCAAATGTCCTTATGAAAAATATCGCACAGGTCAGAATACCAGGCAAGTGGGAAAACAAATCTAAGAACATGAGAGTTTCTATAAATGGCCCGGTTACTGCACATTTCCAGAAGGCACATAATAGCGATCCATTAGGTTTAAAATATTTTCTTAAGTATGTATGTATGCATGTTATAACTCTGAATTTTTTTTTGAATGTCTCTGATATTTTATTACAAATGGAAGACTGATTTTTGTCTACGGAACTTTGTAGTCAGATGCTTAAAATACTGAATTACTGATGAAGTATTTATCATAAAGACTGATTTATTTATTGAGTGCATAAATGCATTTTGAATATTTATGGTGTATTTGCACTGTATAACATATTAAATATGAGATTGTTAAATTTAGATTTTATATCTAGAGAATACATGTGATATATCTTTAAAACAGTCCTTCGTTGTTTAAGCAGTCATTAGAGTCTATTAAGGGCAGCTACTGAGTGGATGTAGTAAATCATAGTATCATAGGATCATAGGAAGTTATTAGGCTATTGGTCCTGAGGCCTTTACAAGTCTAACCAAGAATTTAGCCCATGTTCCAACAAGTCAGGACCCTATGCCACTGTCCAGCAGGGACACAGGTGGAATCCTAAGGGTGTATTTTTTGTACCCCATCCAGTTATCCAAGTTGTGCTAAAAAAGGGTTAATGAGGTACTCTGCTTTACATGGAGAGGGAGTCTATTCCACAAAATAAAATTATATACACAAATATAGACAAATAAGTTTATATATGATTTCACTTTGTGTATGTTATAATTTAAACCATTGAAGTTGTAAGCCAAGTTGTCAGTTTCTGTGTTCTTACTGACTGATGAATAATGTCCATTTTAGCTCCATTTCTATGGCCAACATTTTCAATATAAATCATTGTGCTTGTGCAAACATGAAAAGAATCTTTTTTTCCAAAGGACTGTAAGATAGCCACAACATTTCATATCTCCAGGGAGCTTCTTGAGTGTTAAAATAGAGACTGTTGCCCACCTTGCCATCCTTTCAGACATATTTGAGAAGATGGCACAGATAACATTTTAAACAAATAGTTAAATATGGTTTTCTATTGTTGCTAAAGGAATAGCTTCTGAAAGGGCTGTAGCAGCATAATCGCCCATGAGTTATAAGCAAACAAAATATGTGAAAATAAGGACTTAGACAAACTCACAGGAATCATCATTACTAATGTGTGCAACACATTTGATTCCATATTGTACACATTAGTCCCTACAAGGCATAAATCATTACCAAACAATGTCCCAAAATGGCTAGAATTCTGTTTGCTTTTCCACTAGCAGCTAAGCATGCTAACTCTGGACAGCAGCCAGAAGTGCAGCTTCTTAAGAGACAGATTTGATATTTTCCCTCATCCTCAAACACGTATTAATGGTCTCCAATTAACCATAGCTAACATAAATTCCATTTTCAATGGACATGGTAACAGAATTAGTGATGGGATGTGTTCCCAAAAGATATCATTAAATCTTACAACAAATGTTGTAATGTGACTGCTGTCTGAAGAATTAAATGTTGACTCTAAAGTAAAGCCATGATGTTCATCAACCAGGTAATGCTTCAAGACAACAGAGTTCTGTGTCCCACAAGGACACATACCTGTAAACTGTACAGATTTTCACAGAATGTACAGATTTTTGTATCATATTTTCAGTCTGTTCCTCATTAAATATGTGATCTTCTGGATTTTTGTGGCAATTCAGCGAGGACTGACTTTAGTAAATAATGACAAGCATTTGAGTTTCAGATTTCATATCCTTCAGAAGATGTAACACAAGACCTTTTATTCTAGCAACATTTTAAGTTTATAAGAGGAATACTTAAAATTTGTCCCTATTTTTAGGGCTTTGTACCCCATTATTTCTGTCTCTGTCCAGATTTTGTTGTGCTAAGAGGTTGAGAACCATGATAAGTTATAAGAAAGGTCCAGTTATTCACATAGGTATGTGCCCTGGTTTCTCCTACAGGTCCATATGTCGTGTAGCTATGATGATAGATAAAGCTAAACTGAACTTGCATCTTTACAAATAATCAAGCAGTGCATGACTTCTCTAGGAAACAATGAAGTGAAGTTTCAGCAGTCACCCTTTTTGCTGGGGACACCATAATTTCAGATTAAAGAACAGGTACTGCATCCTTGGTGGAATCATGCTTTGGTCTTCTTTTATGGAATACCTGGATGGTTTACACTATTATTCCAAAGCACAAATATATATTTCAATAATTATGCTTCAGTCTGGTTTTATGAAATGATATGGAGTGTTCACACCTGTATCTCAATCAGAGCAAGTAATAACATTCATTATTTAAAAAAAATTCCACAAATTATGCTCCTCAAAGAGGCTATTAAAAGAGATTACTGGTGTATTCATTTATCTCTACGGAACTTTCTGCAAAGGTTTGGTAGATATATCCCTAAATAAAGTGAATCAGTGTCAGTGTCTTCTTCTTTCTCCTCCGCCCTGTAATTTTGTGAAAAGTTTGATTTCTTGTAGTATTTGACAAAAAGGGATAGATTATGAAACAGCACTCTTATGGAAGACCATCAGCAGGGAGCGTGATTCTTGATGAAATTATATGTTAAAAGCAATTTCCAAACATCCTGCTTCAGTGATGTTCAGCTAGGTTCATAGTGCCAATCTGATGCATTATTTGCAGCAGCTCAGATCACTGGCAAACCTTAGTAAACTGTAACATCTACTTGTGCCAACACACCATGAAAGTATAATGTACCAACAGGTTCAGCCTTGATCTGTGCAAGTCTCAACTGCATACTTTGAGAGTGCCATAGACGTCTGACCATAAGACCTTCTGTTTTACAGATGCTACAATCTATAATACATTCCATGACAGATTCTACGGCCATTTATACTAGTGTCAGACAAAGAAAAGCAAAATGATATTCAAAAAGCAAATGTCCTCTGCTAAGTTAATTCTACACACAAAGTTCTTTAAGCTAAGGAAGCTAAAGTTTTCCCCCTCCCCCTGCAACCTGTGCTACAAACCTGTTTACCAGTTCCATGCATTTAAGTGGCTTGAGTAAAAGTTCATAGGTTCATAGTTGTATACTAGGTTAATGACCACTGGAGCCTTTAAAAGTCTAGCAATGCAATCCAAATGTTACCCACAAAACTAATTTATATTTCATTTATATGGGGGTGATTTACTGAATGCCTCTGTCCATCATAGGTATAGGAGCCAGACCAGGGGTAGATTTCTGATTATCTGTCCATTGGTCCAAGTTGCACTTAAATAGGAATAGGGAGGAACTCTGCTTCACATGGATGAAGAGCCTTTCCAGAGAATGGAAATTCTCTAAAAAACATCCCTCTCTCTCTCTCTCCCTCCAACATGTCCTATTTATTTTGCAAGCAAAATGTAGGTCTTTTAATCTAGTAATTCTGATGCTGTTTGTTTTGTGGATGTGCAAAATATTCATCAAAACAGGGACCAGGGATGCCTTGTATGTTAGGTAAAGAAACCTCTCAGAAGTCTGTATGACACCAAGTAACGAAACAAGGCTTTGAAGCTATCAGCACAGGACATTGTGTTATTCCCTGTATTCTTTGTTTGTGTGGAATGTTTGTGAACATTCCAGTTGCTGCATGTCTAGTCAGGTACATGCCGAAGCAGACATTATACTCTATGATGGGCCTACTGAAGGCCGAGTACAATAGTATGATGACCTCTCTGGACTTAGATGGCATGTCCTTGCTTATAACTTGAGCAACACAGAAGGATTTTCTTACTATATTGGATACATGTTGGTCAAAGGCTAAGTTGCTATCTACATGAGTTCCCATATCCCTGAATAATGAATCAACTTTTAAGGGAGTTTTGTTAATGACATAGTTATCTGGGGTGGCAGACTTCCCAAAGAGTACTATAATGAATTTCTTGGTATAGAGTTTTAAGCCATGTCTTTGGCATCAAGTGTTTGTCTGTATTACACCTTCCTGAAGGGTGTTCTCATCTTGGAGGGATTCAATGACTGTTCCCAGTTTGCAAAGCCAAAATATTTCTTTTTACAAAGCCAAACTGGGATGGATCCAGTGTCTGAAGGTCTCCTATGTTCTTGTTGATAATTTCCATGATAATTCTTTCCATGACTTTGCAAATAAAACTAGTCAGACTAATAGGACTGTAGTTTCCAGGATCTGTTAAAGATCCTCCCTTATGAAGGGGAATGATCATTGCAGTCCTCCATTCATAAGGCACAAAGCCTATTTTAAGACTATAGTTAAATAATGACTTCAGGGGTCCTGATAAGTCATATTTTAGACAATTCAGGAGACATCTTGATAGTCTAAAATATGACTATTCAGGAGGCATTCTGGGATGTTATAGGGGCCCATTGAGGCTGTGTTCTTGGCTTTAGTGAGTGCAGCCAGTACATGCTCCCTAGTTATAGTTGGAGGGATTATGTTTGAGGGTATTATTTTGGGGAAGGTTGGGGATGAGAGGGTGATAGGGTCGGAACTGAATTTGTCCGCTAACAAGTTCACTATATCTCTTGGCTTGGTGAATGTGACAGAATTAACCACAGTTCAGCACATTGCTGTGTGCTTCCCTTGAGATTTCTGACATAGCTGTAAAAAGCCTTATGGTTATCTTTCACCTGGGAGGATATCTTAATTCCAAAGGTGGCTTTGCTTCACCTAATTAGCCCTCTTAGTTGCCTGTTTACTTTAGTGAGAGTTTTTATCTTTATGAGAATTACCCTTTCTTACTTTTTCTATATTTTTTTATTTTTTGTTGTATATCCTGTATAGTTTGAGATGCCATCAGGGCGGTTGGTTTCTGGGGGTATTTCTGGCCTTAGTTCTGTTGGGTACAGCAGCCTCTACACTGCCATTGGCATGGTTGTACTGAAATTCTGAGAGCAATTCATCATAGGCTGGTGAGTTCCTGGGTTTAGAGAGGCATTGAATTTTGACAAACTATCACTTAATAATAGGTAATTTGCCTTGTAGTAATTCCTAACAGTTGCTGGTCTTAATGGAATTACAGAGTTGATTTTGATTTCAAAAGAGACAGCTTTATGGCTGGATCTTACCAGGGAGGATGAGACATGGGGGGTATAATGTTCTCCCATATTTGACAGCACATAGTATAGTATGTTAGAGCCTCTAGTGGGCATATTCACTATTTGTCCAAGGGTGCTTGTATTTATGAAGTCCAGGAATCTCTATGCCTGTAGATACGAAGCCGTGTAGGATTCCCAATCTATACAGGGGTAATTAAAGGTTCCCATTAGTAGGGTGTTAAATTGGATGGTAAGTGTCTCCAGTAGGTCCAAGTATGCATTGCGAGTTTTTTGGGGGACATAGAGAGTGACTTAAAGCAATCTAGGATATGGTACGAGATTTTGTCTATGGTGATCTGCACATGGAGGAGCTCCAGCACATCATCTTGTTTGGCCACCTTAGAGGTATGCTTGTTCTTGATGTATATTGAGACACCTCTACCTTTAGCCCTTGTCTATACAGTTACTGGTCTAAAAGTGTGGAAGGAACTGAAACCTTGCACTACCAGGGCATTCTGTATCACTTTAAACCATGTAACTGCAGAGATAGCTATATTCTCGAGTGTGGGGAGGGCTTGGAGGGAGTGTAGTTTTTTTATTTCAACTTCTGGCATTGAGCAGTAACACCATGCGGCTCTGTTGAGTTGATTTTGCTGTGCCAGTAGGTTTGTCAATTTGACATTGCCTAAAAAAGGCACTATGGTGGTGAACAAAGCCTTAGCCAGTATTCGAAAGCCTTGAGGAGAAAAGTACAGACCATCATTAGCAAAGTAATGTGGCCTGCTGACCATGTCCTCCCAAGCTGACAACTACTGGATCCCCTTAGAATGACACAAGAAAGACAGCCAGTTGTTGAAATCAATCGTTTTTTGCTCATATTGTGGCATCATCCTCAGTGATGGTAATATACTGCTCAGTGTCAGGTTCATACCAGCCTGAGGCATATAGTCTGAAAGCTCCATAATGTTTCTGTTCATATAGTCCAGAAAGGTCCATCTCAGGATCATTTTTACCTACATGGACTATGATGGAATCATACTGGCACCTATAGCATAACGACTCGAGTGCATGTGTGATTTGGAGGATCCTGGCTCCAGATAGCCAACTAACAGTTATCTTCTGCTCATTCAGCCTGGTTAGAGGGGAATCACTATATCTTACAATGGAATCCCTTATGATGAAAGTCCTGGGAAGTGTATTTGCTTGCCTTAAGGGCTTACTGTTTGGGGCTCCACTGAGAGTGACAGTATGTGAGGTGTTAGGTGTTGTTTCTTCTGAGTGTCTTTGGGCTTGTTGAGGCCTAGCTTTGACAACGAGTGGTTTAGGTGATCTCTGCTGTTTAGGAAGATTGCTTTTAAGGGCCTCATTATACATTAGTCTATGTTTGTGTTGTGTGCTATGTGAGGTGGGTGCTGTGTGTGTGGTTTTGACAACTTGATGTGGATTTGTTACGTGAGAGTTTAGCCTCCAGTGTCATTGTTTTTAATTACATCCCTCTCACAGTGTGTCTGCATCTGTAAGGAGTGGTTGTCAGTAAACATGAGACAATTGCTACATTGTCTCAAGATGACCATACCCATCAGGCTGTCTACAGAGAAGTTAGGAAATTGCATAATCATACTGTCCAGTCCTTCGATTTGTGAGCTACAACAAGTTATTTTGAGTACAAAAAGGTAGATTGGCTAGGGAGTGGTGTGTTGGTGTTAGAGGGCTAGGAAGAGTGCTTTGTTTATGCAGACAAATAAGGGTGCTTTATTGGGGCAGATTATGCTAAACAGTACTAAACTCTACAAACTTTAATGTTTACATAATACCAAATTCTGCTAAATCTGTAGGAATTGCCACTAGAGGCTCAACCAATTGCTCTAACCATGTTGGCACACAAAGTATTTGCACTTTATTCCTGCTTTACAAGTTACAGTTTTATGAACTGCTCTACAGAGAAAATTTGTTATCTAGCTGTTTGCTACTGTACAGGGCACTGCTGAACCATGCAAACATGCAAAATGTATAGTCGCACAGAAAAAAACAGAAAACTAAATAATGAGCCCTCTGGCCAATAAAATGACTACACTGTCCTTTTTTTTGTATTTCCCAACTCAGATAGACCAGGCAAATGCCTGCTAGCACAAGATGAATAAACCCAGTCCTCTTGATGTAAAAACACAGTAGAGGAGGCCCACAGGTGCAATGCTAACACAAAGCACTTAAACAACTAGCTGGAAATCCCTTGCTGAAGGTACTTTCGAGACAGTAACAGTGAAAGGAAGAACAACTGATTCTACCATTAAAAGTGAGATTTAACCTTAATAAGAGAGCAAGCCAAGTAGACTGTTAAAGTTGTCATTTGTAGTAAAGAATTTTGGTGGCATTAACATCTCTCATCTCATGCTTATTTAGTCATTGTAAATTGCTTCTTCAGAAATAAATTACATTCATTTGTGCATGATGACCATATAATTACATGCCTAAAACTCTGATGACTGGATTTATTGTGACAGAGCAAAATTAGGAGAGAATCAGGAGGATCTGTGAAATCAAGGGATAGTGACAGGTATTAATTTACTCCACTGACATAAAATAAAAAGACTTATATCCCTGTTAGTTGTTTGATGACTGCTAAACCAGTCACTGATCTTGTGTGTAGTATACAGGTTCCTGACCCAGAGACTCCCAGACTCTGGAATAATAGATTAGATATACATGTCAGAGTGCCTCGCCTGAATGAAGTTATGACCCTGTTAGGATAAAACTGATAATAGCCTTTGTCCTCAACCACAAACTTTCTAAAACATCCCTCACCTAGATGTTTGTGTATAGAAATTCATACCGGGGTTATGAGGGTGCTGGGGGTTGTGTGTTACTTTTTTTTTTTTAAGAGAAGACCTCTCAGAGGTAAAGACAAGTTAGTTACTTTAGCTCCTTTAGGAGCAGTTACTTACTGCCTGGTAGCAGCAAAAGTGTCATACAATTTTTATCATTATTTATTTTTTCATCACAAACAATCAAAGCATACACACACACACGTTAGTGGCCTTTGGGGGGTTATGAAGAGAGGTGCACACATTTATGTATATGAAAAATCAAAACATGGCCATTTGAATCTCTGCTTTGGCCATCTGCTTTCATCCCAATCTAACACTAGCCTTGGGAGGAGGAGGCAGGCAGTATTCCCGTACATGATCTGTGTATCCTCACAACAAACTGACTTGTTAATTTTTTTGGCTATTATTTTTTTTGTCTTTGAATTTTTAAACCTTGATTAATCATCATTTCTGTTCAAGCCCATCATTGGGTAAAAAATAAACTTAAAAAGCACTTTATAGCATATATAAGTTATGACTTCTTGAGAAAAAAAAGAAAAATAAAAATGTAAATGTGAGAAAGAAAAAACAGTATTGGAAACTCTGAGGGGTGTGTTTTTTTTTTTTTTTTTGAGAAACGGCAGTGCCTAGGGTTCCATTGCACATTAGTACTCCCCTGTACAACAGTTGTTGTAATGTATCCTTGTTACACATATAAATGCCAGTAACTGTAAAATGTCCCTTTGTGAGATGGGCCAACATGTGGGCCACATGTGATGTAGATAAATAAGATCATTAGCTTGCCTATGTACTATGTTATCTTGAATGAAGTGCCCATACCACTTACATATATGTGGATTCCTGCTTTCTCATCAGTAAATCCTCATAAGACTTTCGTAATACTATGACATTAATTTTGCCCTGTGAAGACATAGGTTCATAGGTTCATACTAGGCTATCTGACCTAGGGCATTTATAAGCCTAGCCAGAGTATGTTTGGCTTTCGCCACCCATTTTAAATGAATTTTGCTATGCCCTTTTTTGAGGTTAGTATACTGTGCCTCTGTCTAACAGTGACACAGAAGTGATACCCAGGGTAAACCTACTATCTCCCATCCACTCATCAAGATTCCTCTTGAAGAGAGTCAATGAGGGACTCTGCCAAACCTGGACTGGGATTTTATTCCAGAGTGAAGGGAGCCTCTTGGTTATGAATCTGTCCCTCCAGCATGTCCTATTTATTTCAGTGCTGAGGTTCAAGTCTCTCTAGTGCGTAGCTCGATGGGATTTGGATTTTCTGAGGTGCAGCATGTCCATTAATTCCGGGTTGGACATGGCTTTATATGTCAGGCACAGATCGTCTCTGAGCAGGCGGTATGCCACTGAGTAGGGCTGGAGTTTCTTTAACTGGGCAGCATATGGCACCTGTTTGAGCCCTTTGATCCTCTTGGTGAGGTACTTTTGGGGTCTTTCCAGTTGCTGCAGGTGTCTGGTAAGGTACATCCCAAAAGGGGCATTGTACTCAATTATGGGCCTGATGAGGGATGAGTAAAGAGGCACTATGACCTCCCCTGATCTAGATGTGAATCCTTTCATGATTAGGTGGGCTATATAAAATGTTTTTCTAACCACTTTGGCCACGTGGTTGTCAAATGAGAGATTGCTATCAACTTGGGTCCCCAGGTCCCTAATTACTTCTTCCTTACTTAATGGATTACCACCTATGTGGTAATTTGTGGGCACTTTGTTTTTGCCAAAGGTGATGACTATACACTTTTTGGCGTTTAGCTTGAGGCCATGGCTCTGGCACCAGTTGTCTGTTTCTATGAGGCCCTTTTGTAGGATGCTTGTATCGGCTGGAGAGTCGATTATGGCGCCCAATTTGCAGTCATCTGTGAACTTGGTCAGCCACAGTCCTTCCATGTTAGCCTGTACCTCCGAGAAATATATGCCGAACAAGAGAGGTCCCAGGACTGAGCCTTGCGGGACGCCACTTGTAACTGGTTTGGAGTCTGACATGGCTCCAGCAATTCTAACCATGTGGGTTCTGTCCTTGAGCCAGTTTGCAACCCATCTAGTGACATAGGGGTTTATATTTAAGCTGGTGAGCTTATCTATAATGCCCGAGTGGGGTATTGTATCGAAGGCTTTTGCAAGGTCCAGGTAGGCTGTGTGGACCACCTTCCCTCCAATGGCCTTGGTGACTGTTTCAAAGAAATCAACCAGGTTTAAGAGGCAGGATCTGCCCTTAACAAAGCCGAACTGGGTAGGATCCAGTGTCTGTAGGTCCCCAATATCTTTATTTATGAGGTCCATGATGATCCTTTCCATAGCTTTGCAGACCAAGCTAGTCAGGCTTATGGGGCGATAGTTTCCAGGATCTGTTGAGGCACCACCTTTGTGGAGAGGGACCACTGTTGCTGTATGCCACTCTTTGGGTACATATCCTGTAGTAAGGCTGAGATTGAACAGTAGTTTTATGTTTGGGTTTAGTTCTTCTTGGAGTTCATGTAGGACACAGCCCGGGACACTGTCTGGTCCCATTGATGCTTTGGAGAGGGCGGCTCTTACCTGAGCATCTGAGATGTCAGGGGGGCAGCACTCTGCTGGGATAGATATTTTCCCTTTTGGTGGGGAAGGGGGGGGGGAGTTTGCGCTGAACCTGTCAGCTAGGATGTTGGCAATGTCTGTGGGTTCGGTGTATTTTTTGTCATTTTGGACTAATTCTGAGCATATCTGGGAATTCCTTTCCAGGTTCCTAACATAACTAAAGAAAGCCTTGTGATTATCCTTAGTGTCCTGTGCAATTTTTCTCTCGAAGCTGGCCTTAGACAATTTTATGAGTGCCCGTAGTTTTTTGCTAATACTGATCAGAGATGCCTTCCCTTTTTGGGATTTTGCTCTATCATGTAGTAGCTTCCTCCTTCTATTGTATAGTTTGTTTATGGCTGGGGTCCACCAGACAGGACGCCTAACTTTGGAAGATTGGGTCTTGGTTTTATTTGGGATTGCATGATCCATGCATTCCCGAAGGTGTTCATAGAATGCATTTATAAAGGATTCTGCAGTCTGGGCCGTACTTTCCACGGGCCCGGGGACTTTGAAGGATTCCACCTTGGTTTTGAGGAGTGTGAAATTTGCTTTAGAGAAGTTTTTCACTGTGGTTTTCTGTGCAGGGTCTGGGGTCAGGATGTGAATATCTAGTGAGATTAGTTTATGGTCTGATCTTACCAGTGAGGGATACACTTCTGGTCTGGAGCATAGAGTCCCCATGTTGGTGATGATCAGTCCAGTATGTTTTCCCCTCTTGTGGGAGTGGCAACAAGTTGTTCCATAGCATTTGAGTTTATAAATTCTAGGAACCTTCGGGCTAGGGTGTTGGAGCTAGAGTAATGCTCCCAGTCTACGTCAGGGTAGTTGAAGTCACCCAATAGAATGGTGTTTGGAGAGACCTTCATATTTTCCAGTGTTCTCAGGAAGGCCAATTGGGGTTCCTGGGTTTGGGAGGGTGGTCTGTAGCAGGCTATAAACTGGAAGGCAGTTTTACCCACTGTTAATTGCACATGGATAGTCTCTGATGCTTCGTGCTGTGCCATCAACCTGGAGGTGTGGGTATCTTTGACGAATATTGATACTCCCCCTCCTTTTGTGGTTCGGTCCAAGTTTTGGGACCAAAAAACATGATATGAAGTATAACCTGGTAGTGCTGGGGTGCTCTCGGGAGCCTTGAACCAGGTTTCTGTTACTGCACAGCTATCGATGTTCTCCATGCTAAGGAGAGTTTCGAGTGCGTGCATCTTGAGGTTTAGACGTCTGGCGTTGAGTAGCATTACTCTTAGTTTCATATCCCTTGTGATACCTATGGTGGTGGGTTTGTCTTTTGAGCCTTGCCTAAAAAAGGCACTATGGGGGTGGCAAGAGCCTTTGCCAATATCCAAAAGCCCAGGGGTGACAGGTGCAAGCCGCCCCTAGTGAAGCATCGTGGCTTGTCGAGCATGACATCCCAGGCAGACAGGCATTGCATCCCCTTTGAATGACACCAATACTTAAGCCAGTTGTTGAAATTAATCATCTTGTCTTCATATTGTGGCATCGTTCTTGGTGAGGGTAAGATGCTACTCAAGGTCAGGGTCATACCGGCCTGAGCTACATGCTCAGAGAGCTCCCCTATGTCTCTTTTCATGCATTCCAGGGAGGTACGTCTCAGGTCATTCACACCAGCATGGACAATGACTGAGTCATATTTGTACTTGCCTTGGAGTGACCTGAGTGCTTGTGTTATGTGGCAGATCCTAGCGCCCGACAGGCAGCTCACCGTGACCTTCTCCTTGTTCAGCCTGGTGAGCAGGATGTCAATGTGCCTGACGATAGAGTCACCTATTACAAGTGTATCAGGTGTGTTGTTTAGCCTTAAGGGCTGTGACTGTTCGGCACACTGGCTTTGTGAGCTATGTGTTGCACATCTTTTGTTTTGGGGTAGCGGTTGCTTGGGTGTCTGCTTTGGAGGTCTCTGCTGCTTAGGCAGATTTTTATTTAGAGCCTCCGAGTATGTTTTTTTGTGTTTATGTGTTTGGTTTGCTGTCGTGGTAGGTCTATGTGAGACTGGAATTGTAGTGAGTGTGGTTTCCTTCTCCTCCTGACTGGTTACGCCAGTACTGAGTTGAGAGAGCTTAGCCTCCAGTTTTGCTATATGGTTGCATCTCTCACATGTGTTGGAATTGGGAGGAGGAGAGGGTTGTCTGTGTACATGAGGCAGTTGTAGCATTGCCTCAAGATTCCCAGATTCACCAGCTGGATCAGAGAGGAGATTGACAACTGACCTTTGGACATGCTAGAATAGTATTGGGAATTCCTTTATAATTGAAAAAAAGGGCCAATGGGGAACAAAGTACTCAAGGGGAGTTTGTGAGGATGTAATGCTTTTAATTTTTTAGTGCTGACTTATATAATTGCTTTAGTGAGCAAGTGCCAGGCTTTAGAGTGGGAATAGGGTGTTTATTATGAGAACTAGATCAGTTCTAAGGGAAAAAGTGAAGAGCAGACTTTGTGGAGCCGAGAATGGTTTAAACCCAATTAAGCGGCGCTGCCCGATGCTGCGCTATGCGCAAAATCACGCAAAGCCACTCTAAAGCGGGTTTTATACAGGGGGACTTGAAAGAGCTAGAAATTGGCCCAAAATGGCCAATAGACTACCAGATTCTTGTGCTGGGAACACTCCTCCAGGGATAGATAGGCTGCTCCAAGCTCCCCACTGCCACTGGTGAACAAAGAAGTCTCCCTTTATCCAAGAAAGGAAATGGGCAACACAGGAACTTTCCAAAAGTCCAGAATACAGCAAAGCCTGTATTTGGACTACTCTAGGTCAGGAAAGACTGGAAACAAGGACATTTTTTTTTCTTTTTTGCAACAAACAGCAGGAAAATGCAATAAATATGTAACACACATGTCAATTTACTTGTGAGTGTAGTCAAGCATACATCACATACACCACATCAATGGCATAAACTTTATTGCTATAATATTTTTAATTTGCATACCTTCTCGGCAGCTCTTTCAGAATGCCTAGTTGACAATTATTTGAGTAAGCTTGCCATTTCAGTTTTTCTTTTACTAGCTAAATTGTATATTGTGTCAAAGCTGCTCTGGAACAGTCTCCCCATTCACATAAAACAAAGCTTATCCCTGCTGGTATTCAAGCACAACATAGATCTATGTATGTATGGGAAACTGAAAATTTATCCTGGACTACCCCCTGTACTACTAATGGAAACAGGCAGCTCCTAAATGCTTTATCCCATGCATGGGTAGCCTCAAATTATAACCATTGATCATGGGATAGGTAAGAACAATCTATAACCAAATAGGATAGGTTATTTCAAGAACAAAAAGGGAAACTGTCTAGGCTTAAAATGGCCCACAAAGACAGCTAGCCTAGTATTTGCCTAGAAACCTATGAACCTATAAAGCACAGATACATGCACTGACTTGGGATGGGAGTCTATATTTGTGAGGAGGGGAGACATATTCTGGATGATTGCATTTAATTCCAAAAATCCTGGAAATGCCCTATGACTACTTGACCTATAATAATACACAAGTTGATGTATTAAATTGTTGCCTTTAACTTTGAAATTATATTACTCCATCTATTTATAACAAGATGACCTACATACTGTAATCTGTTACAAACAAAACAGAACAAAATATTTTATACTATTTATTTGTATACCAGCTGTCTCATCACATCTGAAACAAATAACATTTGGTTATCATTTCTATCCAACTAGAAAAGGGAAAATAATTTGGTAACACATAACTCTTTGAGCTATTTTTTATTTATTTAATTAATTATCTATTGCATTTGTTGACTGGGAAAGTCTGACTGGACACAGAGTCCCCTTTTCAGTGAAAATGCAGGAGAAATGCTCCAAATGAGACATATTAGATAAAGATTTATACATAGTGTTGAAAAATGGCATTTTATAAGTTCCTAGGTAAGTACTAGGCTAGCTGCCCTTGTGGGCCATTTTAATGCTAACCAGTTTCCCTTTTTTGTACTCAAAATAACCTGCCCCATTTGGCTATAAATTGAACTTACCCACCCCTTGGTTGATAATTATATATTACCCCTAACTGGAAATAACTAGAATCATACCATATAAAATTTGAGGGGATCCATGCATGGGATAAAGTGTTTAGCAGCTGCCTCTGTCCATTAGTAGGGCAGGGGACAGTCCTGAGGTAAATTTTCTGTTTCCCACCCATAGACTTAAGTTACGCTTGAATATGGACAGAGATGAACTCTATGTGAATGGGCAGTCTGTTCCACAGCAGCAGTATCTTACTGTTCCTCCAAACAATTCTGTTGATGTTGCAGAAGAGGTTTAGATCCCTAGGCAGAGCATTTCTGATCCCATTTGACTTGCTGACATGCAGTAAGATCGTCAGTAATGGGTCTGAGAATGCCTTGTATGCCAGACGTAGGTCACCTCTTAGCAGTCTGTAGGATACTGAGTATAGTGACAAGGCTTTGAGTTGGCCCATGCAGGACATATTGTTTAGATCTTATATCCTTGTAGTAAGGGATCTCTGTGGGCATTCCAGCTGTTGCATGTGTCTGGACAGATACATGCCAAACAAGGCATTATATTCAATGACAGGCCTAACCAAACAAGGCATTATATTTAATGACTGGCCTAATGAGGGCTGAGTAAAGGGAGAACAATGACATCCCTAGATCTAGACACAATCCATTTGTTTATAAGCTATGCAATATAGAAGGTGCTTTCTCACAGCAATAGACACATGTTGGTCAAAAGGTAGGTCAGTGTCCACATACATTCCAAAATCCTAAACAATTGGGTCAACTCTTAGGGGTGTATTGTCAATGTGGTAGTTTCCTGGGGTAGATGACTTCTCAAATGATACAAAAATGACTATACTTTTTGGCATTTAGTTTCAGTCCATGATTTTCGCACCAGTTATTTATTTGAGACAAACCTTCCTGCAGGATGGCTAAGTCATTTGGGGATTCAATGACTGCTTTTAGCTTGCAGTCATCTGCAAACATAGTCAGCCACAGCCCTTTAGCATTGGATTTTACTTCAGAAAATTAGATGCAAAACAGGAGACATCCTAGCATACAACTCTGGGGGACTCCACTGGTGACTAGTCTCTTTGTCGAGGGAATTTCTCCTGTTTTGATTATCTGCATCCTGTCTGTGGGCCAGTTGGCAATCCAGCAATTTTACAATGAAAAAAATTTGTAAAATGAAACTGTTTACAATGTGTACATAGTCTAGTGAATAAAGACATTTTGTTAAAGTTTATACATGGTACAGAAAAGTCATTCAATAGTATTTTGAAGTCTGCATAGCAATGCAGTCATTGCCAATAGTACAATAAGGTAAAGAAAAATATAAGTGTTTTAAGCGAAGGAAAATGATGAGCATAATTTAAAAGGCAGACAGTGGACCAGTAGCACTTCAGTAAGCAGTTTCAAAATAAAGACATAAATAGACACAAAGTTGCAGAAAAGCAGCATCCTTTTATGCTTTAAGTTTTTTTATGTTATTCAGTCACTGGTGTTGTAGACAAAAGACTGACTGACGAAGGAGAAGGAGAAGAAGTGATTGAATGTATGAAGAAGGAGGAGAGATGGGGGAGAAGATTCTATGATTCTATAGGTGAATGTAAGAAGGATGACGTGAGTGGGAAATTGGGGGGGGGGGTAGTAGCCATTTATTGTAAGTGGTTTAGAGTATAGAGAAGTGTAGTAAGAAAGAGGTGAAGTAGTTGAAGGGTAGGAAGAAGTATGGGAGTTCATATTACGTTATCAAAAGATATAATCGAATGATCAAAACTTCAACTGGGAGCATTTCGAAGCTTGTATTGTGTGCCCCCCACACCCCCCGTTAAATATATATTCCAACTCCGAGATCGTACTACAGTGAGGAAAGGGCAAATATTCCAATCCTCACTGTACTGTGATCCTACAATGCAATCTTCAAAATGCTGCTATTTCGAAGTTTTGATCGTTCAATTACGTTATCTTTTGATAACATAATAGGAACTCGAAGTATGGGACTATGGTTTAGTTTAGGAATGCATATCCAGGGTTAGTGCATGGGCAGAGGCAGAGATTCTGCAGGTGTGAAGTTAGCTTTGGTATAAAATGTTTGAGATGTTATTCTACTCAGAGTGAGGGAGGTATGATGGTCCATGCTTTGGTGACACAGTTTGAGAATAGACTGTCACTAGCTGCACTGTTGGATTTAGTGCAGCTTGGATTTATGGAGAGGCAGCATTTGGAGTGAGCAAAGCGGTCTGTTTAGCTTGCATGGCTGGAGTAGAGCAGAGTCTTCTGGGATGCCTGTGGAAACTGACAGGAAAGGGAGAAGTCTTTGTGCCATTTTACAGCTTGTGATCTGTTAGCAAGATAACTGTCAAACCATGAGATAGAGGTTACATCAAATCCTGAAGGTGAAAGTTTTTGTAGGAGAATGGACTGCAAGTCTGTGCAAAGACTTTTGGAAAGGTCTAGGAAGAGGTCAGATACTAGCTTTCCCTCATTTCTATGGGTATTTACAGTATTAGCATAATGGAGAATGGCTGTATTAGTGCTATGATAGGGGCAGAAGCTGAATTGGGAGGACAGGAGGAGGTTATTTTTAATGAGGTGTTGAGAGAGCTGGGATTGAATGCATTTTGCAAGAATTTCAGATATGGTGAACAGGATAACAATGAGGTGGAATTTACTATGTTCAGTGTTATTTTGTCCTTTATGTAGTGGTAGGATATAGCTTTTTTCACAGTGCTGGGATATATGTTTCTGTGCTACAGCAGTTTATGAGTATTGAAAAGGGATAGGTTATAGCCTCGGCAGCCATTTTTAGATATTCAGTAGGGAGATTTTTGGGCACTATTGTGCTGGATTTTAGTTTTAAAAGAACTTTTTTAATGGTTGAGATGGGAATTGCTTGCAATGAGTAGGGAGCAGAGCCACATGTGTTGCTGGGAATGGAGGGGTTGGTGAGAGGGGTGTAATGTTTGATTAGGGATGTGACTGATTTTATGAAGTGCATATTAAAGAGAGTTGAATTGTCTTCTGTTTTTTTGGGCATTAAGGGTTCAGGTTGTGTGGCATGGCCATATTTGAGGACTTTGATAACAGTTGACCAGAATAGAATGCCTTTGGGCTTTGAAGTTTTTTTGACTGTAGGTATTTTTTATCCATATTGATTTGGTATTTAGTGTGAATTTTGAATTGGCAAAATATTTGTAGGTTATTTTGAATTTTATTTTTAATTCCTAATCATAGAATTCCAGGTCTTTTCTCTGAGTTTCATTAGATATTTTGTGGTTCTGGTCAGCCAAGGGATTGTTTTGGCTTTACACTTTCATTGGGGGGATAAACTCTTTAGAACATTAATGAAGGTTCTAAAGAATTCTGTAATAGTGTCAATTAAGGGAAAATTATTTAGACGTTGCCAGTTACAAAGTAGTACATTCTGGAGAAATGTTTATTTTTGGAATAATAAAGTGGTGTGGTTTGGGATTTGGTATTGAGCTCTGACAATAAAGGAATAAAGGTGGTCACTTAGAGCATTAGAGAGAGAGCCATAGGGAAATATATTATTGGGGAGAGGGTAAGTGTCCAATCAAATAATGAATCTTCACTGGTGTTGTTTATGTAGTAAGTAGGAAAGATAATTATTCAGGTGAAGCCACAGAGATTGATGGCATCTTGAGGATAAATGCACTTGACAGAAGCCAGTCAATATTGAAATCTCCTAAAATGATCTTTTCTTATGGGATATTAGAGGTGACCCATGATAGAAATTCTTCAACGGTTCTGATGTAATTTCATTAGATGTTTTGTGGTTAACAATGGAGTGGAAGTTACTATGTTCTGTGTTATTTTGTCCTTTATGTAGTGGTAGGATATAGCTTTTTTCACAGTGCTGGGACATATGTTTCTGTGCTGCAGCAGTTTATGAGTATTGAAAAGGGATAGGTTATAGCCTCGGCATCCATTTTTAAATATTCGATAGGGAGATTTTTGGCACTAGTGTGGTGGATTTTAGTTTTAAAAGAACTTTTTTAATGGTTGAGATGGGAATTGCTTGCAATGAGAAGGGAGCAGAGCCACATGTGTTGCTGGGAATGGAGGGGTTGGTGAGAGGGGTGTAATGTTTGATTAGGGATGTGACTGATTTTATGAAGTGCATATTAAAGAGAGTTGAATTGTCGTCTGTTTTTTGGGGCATTAAGGGTTCATGCTGTGTGGCATGGCCATATTTGAGGATTTTGATAACAGTTGACCAGAATAGAATGCCTTTGGACTTTGAAGTTTTTTTGACTGTAGGCATTTTCTATCCATATTGATTTGGTATTTAGTGTGAATTTTGAATTGGCAAAATATTTGTAGGTTATTTTCAATTTTATTTTTAATTCCTAATCCTAGAATTCCAGGACTTTTCTCTGAGTTTCATTAGATGTTTTGTGGTTCTGGTCAGCCAAGGGACTGTTATGGCTTTACACTTTCATTGGGGGGATAAACTCTTTAGAACATTAATGAAGGTTCTAAAGAATTCTGTAATAGTGTCAATTAAGGGAAAATTATTTAGACGTTGCCAGTTACAAAGTTGTACATTCTGGAGAAATGTTTATTTTTGGAATAATAAAGTGGTGTGGTTTGGGATTTGGTTTTGAGCTCTGACAATAAAGGTATAAAGGTGGTCACTTAGAGCATTAGAGAGAGAGCCATAGGGAAATATATTATTGGGGAGGAGGTAAGTGTCCAATCAAATACTGAATCTTCACTGGTGTTGTTTATGTAGTAAGTAGGAAAGATAATTATTTAGGTGAAACCACAGAGATTGATGGCATCTTGAGGATAAATGCACTTGACAGAAGCCAGTCAATACTGAAATCTCCTAAAATGATCTTTTCTTATGGGATATTAGAGGTGACCCATGATAAAAATTCTTCAGCGGTTCTGATGTAATTTCATTAGATGTTTTGTGGTTAACAATGGGGTGGAAGTTACTATGTCCAGTGTTATTTTGTCCTTTATGTAGTGGTAGGATATAGCTTTTTTCACAGTGCTGGGACATATGTTTCTGTGCTACAGCAGTTTATGAGTATTGAAAAGGGATAGGTTATAGCCTCGGCAGCCATTTTTAGATATTCAATAGGGAGATTTTTGGGCACTATTGTGCTGGATTTTAGTTTTAAAAGAACTTTTTTAATGGTTGAGATGGGAATTGCTTGCAATGAGAAGGGAGCAGAGCCACATGTGTTGCTGGGAATGGAGGGGTTGGTGAGAGGGGTGTAATGTTTGATTAGGGATGTGACTGATTTTATGAAGTGCATATTAAAGAGAGTTGAATTGTCTTCTGTTTTTTTGGGCATTAAGGGTTCAGGTTGTGTGGCATGGCCATATTTGAGTACTTTGATAACAGTTGACCAGAATAGAATGCCTTTGGGCTTTGAAGTTTTTTTGACTGTAGGTATTTTTTATCCATATTGATTTGGTATTTAGTGTGAATTTTGAATTGGCAAAATATTTGTAGGTTATTTTGAATTTTATTTTTAATTCCTAATCATAGAATTCCAGGTCTTTTCTCTGAGTTTCATTAGATGTTTTGTGGTTCTGGTCAGCCAAGGGATTGTTTTGGCTTTACACTTTCATTGGGGGGATAAACTCTTTAGAACATTAATGAAGGTTCTAAAGAATTCTGTAATAGTGTCAATTAAGGGAAAATTATTTAGACGTTGCCAGTTACAAAGTAGTACATTCTGGAGAAATGTTTATTTTTGGAATAATAAAGTGGTGTGGTTTGGGATTTGGTATTGAGCTCTGACAATAAAGGAATAAAGGTGGTCACTTAGAGCATTAGAGAGAGAGCCATAGGGAAATATATTATTGGGGAGAGGGTAAGTGTCCAATCAAATAATGAATCTTCACTGGTGTTGTTTATGTAGTAAGTAGGAAAGATAATTATTCAGGTGAAGCCACAGAGATTGATGGCATCTTGAGGATAAATGCACTTGACAGAAGCCAGTCAATATTGAAATCTCCTAAAATGATCTTTTCTTATGGGATATTAGAGGTGACCCATGATAAAAATTCTTCAGCGGTTCTGATGTAATTTCATTAGATGTTTTGTGGTTAACAATGGAGTGGAAGTTACTATGTTCAGTGTTATTTTGTCCTTTATGTAGTGGTAGGATATAGCTTTTTTCACAGTGCTGGGACATATGTTTCTGTGCTGCAGCAGTTTATGAGTATTGAAAAGGGATAGGTTATAGCCTCGGCATCTATTTTTAAATATTCAATAGGGAGATTTTTGGCACTAGTGTGGTGGATTTTAGTTTTAAAAGAACTTTTTTAATGGTTGAGATGGGAATTGCTTGCAATGAGAAGGGAGCAGAGCCACATGTGTTGCTGGGAATGGAGGGGTTGGTGAGAGGGGTGTAATGTTTGATTAGGGATGTGACTGATTTTATGAAGTGCATATTAAAGATATTTGAATTGTCTTCTGTTTTTTGGGGCATTAAGGGTTCATGCTGTGTGGCATGGCCATATTTGAGGATTTTGATAACAGTTGACCAGAATAGAATGCCTTTGAAGTTTTTTTGACTGTAGGCATTTTTTATCCATATTGATTTGGTATTTAGTGTGAATTTTGAATTGGCAAAATATTTGTAGGTTATTTTGAATTTAATTTTTAATTCCTAATCCTAGAATTCCAGGACTTTTCTCTGAGTTTCATTAGATGTTTTGTGGTTCTGGTCAGCCAAGGGACTGTTATGGCTTTACACTTTCATTGGGGGGATAAACTCTTTAGAACATTAATGAAGGTTCTAAAGAATTCTGTAATAGTGTCAATTAAGGGAAAATTATTTAGACGTTGCCAGTTACAAAGTTGTACATTCTGGAGAAATGTTTATTTTTGGAATAATAAAGTGGTGTGGTTTGGGATTTGGTTTTGAGCTCTGACAATAAAGGTATAAAGGTGGTCACTTAGAGCATTAGAGAGAGAGCCATAGGGAAATATATTATTGGGGAGGAGGTAAGTATCCAATCAAATACTGAATCTTCAATGGTGTTGTTTATGTAGTAAGTAGAAAATATAATTATTCAGGTGAAGCCACAGAGATTGATGGCATCTTGAGGATAAATGCACTTGACAGAAGCCAGTCAATATTGAAATCTCCTAAAATGATATTTTCTTATGGGATATTAGAGGTGACCCATGATAGAAATTCTTCAGCGGTTCTGATGTAATTTCATTAGATGTTTTGTGGTTAACAATGGGGTGGAAGTTACTATGTTCAGTGTTATTTTGTCCTTTATGTAGTGGTAGGATATAGCTTTTTTCACAGTGCTGGGACATATGTTTCTGTGCTACAACAGTTTGTGAGTATTGAATAGGGATAGGTTATAGCCTCGGCAGCCATTTTTAGATAATCGATAGGGAGATTTTTGGGCACTAGTGTGGTGGATTTTAGTTTTAAAAGAACTTTTTTAATGGTTGAGATGGGAATTACTTGCAGTGAGAAGAGAGCAGAGCCACATGTGTTGCTGGTTATGGAGGGGTTGGTGAGAGGGGTGTAATGTTTGATTAGGGATGTGACTGATTTTATCAAGTGCATATTAAAGAGAGTTAAATTGTCTTCGGTTTTTCGGGCATTAAGGGTTCAGGTTGTGTGGCATGGCCATATTTGAGGATTTTGATAACAGTTAGCCAGAATAGAATGCCTTTGGGCTTTCAAGTTTTTTTTGACTGTAGGCATTTTTTATCCATATTGATTTGGTATTTAGTATGAATTTTGAATTGGTAAAATATTTGTAGGTTATTTTGAATTTTATTTTTAATTCCTAATCCTAGAATTCCAGGTCTTTTCTCTGAGTTTCATTAGATATTTTGTGGTTCTGATCAGCCAAGGGACTTTTATGGCTTTACACTTTCATTGGGGGGATAAACTCTTTAGAACATTAATGAAGGTTGTAAAGAAGTCTGTAATAGTGTCAATTAAGGGAAAATTATTTAGACATTGCCAGTTAAAAAGTAGTACATTCTGGAGAAATGTTTATTTTTGGAATAATAAAGTGGTGTGGTTTGGGATTTGGTATTGAGCTCTGACAATAAAGGAATAAAGGTGGTCACTTAGAGTATTAGAGAGAGAGCCATAGGGACATATATTATTGGGGAGGAGGTAATTGTCCAATCAAATACTGAATCTTCACTGGTGTTGTTTATGTAGTAAGTAGGAGAGATAATTATTCAGGTGAAGCCACAGAGATTGATGGCATCTTGAGGATAAATGCACTTGACAGAAGCCAGTCAATATTGAAATCTCCTAAAATGATCTTTTCTTATGGGATATTAGAGGTGACCCATGATAAAAATTCTTCAGCGGTTCTGATGTAATTTCATTAGATGTTTTGTGGTTAACAATGGGGTGGAAGTTACTATGTTCAGTGTTATTTTGTCCTTTATGTAGTGGTAGGATATAGCTTTTTTCACAGTGCTGGGACATATGTTTCTGTGCTACAGCAGTTTATGAGTATTGAAAAGGGATAGGTTATAGCCTCGGAATCCATTTTTAGATATTCGATAAGGAGATTTTTGGCACTAGTGTGCTGGATTTTAGTTTTAAAAGAAATTTTTTAATGGTTGAGATGGGAATTGCTTGCAATGAGAAGGGAGCAGAGCCACATGTGTTGCTGGGAATGGAGGGGTTGGTGAGAGGGGTGTAATGTTTGATTAGGGATGTGACTGATTTTATGAAGTGCATATTAAAGAGAGTTGAATTGTCTTCTGTTTTTTGGGGCATTAAGGGTTCAGGCTGTGTGGCATGGCCATATTTGAGGATTTTGATTACAGTTGACCAGAATAGAATGCCTTTGGACTTTGAAGTTTTTTTGACTGCAGGCATTTTTTATCCATATTGATTTGGTATTTAGTGTGAATTTTGAATTGGCAAAATATTTGTAGGTTATTTTGAATTTTATTTTTAATTCCTAATCCTATAATTCCAGGTCTTTTCTCTGAGTTTCATTAGATGTTTTGTGGTTCTGGTCAGCCAAGGGACTGTTATTGCTTTACACTTTCATTGGGGGGATAAACTCTTTAGAACTTTAATGAAGGTTCTAAAGAATTCTGTAATAGTGTCAATTAAGGGAAAATTATTTAGACGTTGCCAGTTACAAAGTTGTACATTCTGGAGAAATGTTTATTTTTGGAATAATAAAGTGGTGTGGTTTGGGATTTGGTTTTGAGCTCTGACAATAAAGGTATAAAGGTGGTCACTTAGAGCATTAGAGAGAGAGCCATAGGGAAATATATTATTGGGGAGGAGGTAAGTATCCAATCAAATACTGAATCTTCACTGGTATTGTTTATGTAGTAAGTAGAAAATATAATTATTCAGATGAAGCCACAGAGATTGATGGTATCTTGAGAATAAATGCACTTGACAGAAGCCAGTCAATATTGAAATCTCCTAAAATGATCTTTTCTTATGGGATATTAGAGGTGACCCATGATACAAATTCTTCAGCGGTTCTTATGTAATTTCCAGGATGGATGTAAAGTCCCATTATGGATAGAGCTTTGTGGGGGGTTAGCTTCTGTAGATCACTAATGATTTTGGCATTATTAAAGGATGGGTTGAAAAGAGGAGAAAGGGTAAGTTGCAGTGTATTATATATATATATATATATATATATATATATATATATATATATATACATATATATATATATATATATATATATATATATATATATATATATATATATAATGGCTACACATCCTGCTTTTTTATTTTGCCTATCTACCCTTAGTATGCTGTAACTGGGTGGTAGTATTTCTTCATCTTTACTATAGGAAATTGGTCAAATTTCTGTAATTATTGGTATGTCTGGAGAGTGCTGCACTATCTATGCATGCATGTTATTTTATTGCAAATGCTTTGGTTGTTCAGGTGGAAAGTTTACAATGTGGACATTTTGGGAAAAGAGTGAGGTGACTTTGGTTTTGTGTTAGTGGTGGATTTGGCAGTGGATGGTCCTGGATTGGGGTATATCTCATTATATAATGTCAATTCGATAGAATATGGGGTGTATGTTGAGAGGGGATGGGCTATAGAGTTTTTTTTGGAAGTCTATTTTTGCAGAGTTTGGATCTTATGTTTGAAATAATGAATGAGGGAGATGGGGTAGAATGATGGAGTTATGGTGGGCTGTATTACAGCCCTGTTTGCAGTGATAAATCTAGTAGTTGAAAAATTATTGTTTGTGGTGGGTAATATGGTTTGTGTGGATGTGGGTGGGAAGGGAGGTCAGGTGGGCTAGGAAAGGAAGAGTTATCAGAATTGACAGGACAGGGGAAGAAAGGCCATTGCTGAATATGAGAGAGGGATATATTAAAAGGTTAACTAATAGTTGAGGAAACAGTTTAGGCTTATGACAATTAAATGTTTGATTTAATAGGCTAATTGCCTAGATGTTTGTGGCTTCATATGTATAGGTTTAGGCAATATGGGGGGTGAGTGAGTATTGGGGGTAGGGTAGGGGAGCAGAGTGAGCCTGAGTGTAACAGGTTACACTGAGCAGGAAGGTGAAAAAACAATCAGGGAAGTGGAGTTGGAGCAAAAGTAGGTGCTTCTATTCAAACAATACCAAATATGTTCACTGTTTTATTTGTATCTTTAGTTTGTAACTTAAATTAATTATCCCACTGTTAGTCCAGTATCAAGTTCCCCGGATTAATAGTGATATACAACATTAAAAATTGGATATATCTGTTTAACCAGTTGTCTAATGGTAAAGAGGTTCCTATACATGTTGAATTGTTAAGTCCATAGGCTGTTACCCCCAAAAAAAGACCACCAAAACAATTTGAAAAAATAAGCTCAAATTGCAAACTGCAATTCAGGGAAAATAAAATGCTGACTCAGGATTGAAAGTAGTTTAACAAATGTCTGGGGTAAAGAAGAAAGAAATCTATGCAAGAATACAGTTGACTGCCAAAAATCAATCAATGAAGTATATTTGGAAGGAAAGAGTACCAATGGAGCTGCTGTGGTCTAAGATGTTGGAGCAATAATAATGGACACAGTTCTAATTTACATAAACATACAGCACTCAGACAGATGTCTCCACTGCAAATTTCACTGTTTACATAAATTATAGAGATATTTATTTGCAGGAAAACTTCTACAAAAAAATTAAAATAAAACATACTTTTTTTCCTAAAAACAACTATAAGCCAGTCCAGTATACTTTGTCTTTAAAAACTGCACATATAAGTTGTGGTACATTTGAACTGTTGTTAAATTAACCAAAGATTCTGTTGTGGTTCTGATTGTAGGCTTTAGAACTGATAGTGAAAGCCCTGAAATGCTTGGGAAATGAAAAGCAATAAGAGAAACTACATATATATATATATATATATATATATATATATATATATATATATATATATATATATATATATATATAGACATAGTCCAAAATTCCTGTATCTCAAAGAATTCCTCTTTCTCTAAGGTACTGTAACCTCAGAGATAACATCTATAACAAGTGGAAGTAGTAGGGGTGCATTCTTCCATCAGGGGTGCAGTGGGACTGATACCTTGCAGAAATGTGCACTTTGCTGTCACATGTGTAACAGAACTGTGCGTGATCTTTTGCAGTTTCAGGATTCACATTTTATAGCCTTGAACATCTGATAGGGCACATATTAGATCACTCTGATACAGATATTGATAGAACTTAGACTCATGTGCCTTCCACAGCCATAAGTAATGCAGAGTAAACGTGACTATTTTATGAAATTATCTTAGCCATCTTATTTATTAAACTTCTAATTTAACTAGTCAGATGTTTAAGTCACCAGCATAAACAGTACATGCGTAGTTTAAGACGGAAACAGTTAAGATGAAAATAAATGAAATTTTATTTCTGAAAATGAGTAAGGTTAGAGTTAGCATAAGATACCCAGATGTCTACATGTTCTGTCTAGAAAATGGTTTCTCAAATAGTAAGGACAACCTTCACAGGAAGGCCTTGGCCTGTTTCTGTGAAGGTGCTGGCAAGTCATTAAATGTTGTTTAGGTTAATCACAAAGAATTCAGAATTGTTTTAATGGGGGATCAAGCTATATAAAGAAAGGCTGTACTCAAATAATATATGTGTTATTACCATTTTGTTTTTAGTATAACTTACTGCTTTGGTCCTGCATATCTGGATTGGGTTTGGTATTAAATCTGTATATTCCACGCTTTTGTTTATATAAAATAGTACTTAAAAAGTACTTTATGGCTGCAGTCTTAATTGTAACTTGGGCCTCAGATTAACTTGAATATCGCACTTATCAGTATCTGGGTGGAATTTTGTTTGCTATGATTTTTTATTACCATTTTTTGTTCTGGTTTCAGTATTGATCATTTTGTACAATTTTAACTTCACTCTTAGAACTGGCTAGAATAGATAAACGAATTAAGCGTTACATGCTAACAAATAATAAAAATATCTTTATTAGCACAGAAATTACACTGTGTTATATTGAAGACATTAAAGCCCAAATGTTACAAGGAATTATGAAATGAAATTGTCAGTTCTGAATCTGTGGTAACAGCCATGAATGATAATGCTGTTTTCCATTAACAATAGTCACCACATATTTAATCATTTTGACTGAGTTAAGACTTAACAGTCTTTTGTAGATAACAAAGTACAGATCAAGTTTCAGAGAAAGAGTGATATGATTATTTGTCCTCAAAACTGTGGTTTTAAAAGTCCACATCCCCTAATTCAGACTTCCTGTCAGACTCATTCCATTAATATACTTGAACTTGAATTTAAGATCTTTGAATGTAAGATGAACTTCAATTTATCAAAAAACAACAATGATTAGTCTGTTTAGACATTATGCCAAAAGCATTTATTACAACAAAGATTGATAATCACCATAGTATTTAATGTTTATATATAAATACAGGCAAAATCCAATGCAGTCAAGAAAGAGTGAGTAAACACTCTCACTTACTGGAGGGAAAAAATTAAATCATAAGGTTAGACAAAAAAGCTAAAATATAGGGCTTTGGGTGGTCTTTTTTGTCATCCTGAATCTTATCACTGTTGTCCTCCGTTTAGCATTGTATGAAACCTTTCAGCTGAATGAGCAAAATGCTGCAGACAGTATGTGTGTAACTCGAGTGGTTGCTGAGATATTGTAAGTCGTTCACAAAATATTACAGACATAATAGTTAACTGTGTTTACTGCAACTTATAAAATCCAGCTTATGACCTAGAATGAAAGAATACCACCACTGTAAAAATAGTTTGTGCTGACGTGTTTGCCATTTACAGTTCTTTAGTAACCTCTGTGGTCCCAGAAATATGAACATTTGTTTAAAATGTAAGGATATAATTTGATTCTATCAAAAAGCTTAGGCTCTGCCCATTGGAAGTTACAGTGCAAACTTCCAGAGTTCCATTGTCGTGAATAAGTTAACATCAGATAGTGACAACCACCTCCCTGAGCCTTTGGCTTTTGTTAATTCAAATCAGTTTGTTAATGCATTCCTATTTGAAAGGAACAGCAGAGTATTGATTTTTTTTTTGGATTATTCTTCTGACCATGGGTTACATAGATTACTTGCAGAACTTAGTAACGGCCATATTTTTATATCTTGCCTATGAGATCTAATAGTTATGGAAGTCACTAGCTTGTTAAATATACATGAAAAGAGAATGATGGAGTTATCATGCAGGATAGAAATTAATGGTTTGTTAAACATTCCATTAAATTGCAACAAAGGTTGCGACTAGAATAGATGAGCTTTTTAGAAACAACATGGTTGAGGTTGCATTTTGCAAGCAAAGATTCCACCATCATAATTAAATGATTATTGCTTTAACAAAATAAGATGTTTTAATAATTGGCTTAGAATGCTTGGAAATGATAAAGCAAGAAAAACAACCACGAGAAGAGTTATTTTGTACCAGTATGTTTTCTAGGAATAAATCCAACTTGACTTACTAACTAAGCAAAATGTTATCTGAAAAATTAAAACCAGTAGTGAATTTTAGGGACTGGACCAGCTTCACCAATAAACAATCTAAATCTGACAGATTTAATCACTCTGTAGCAACATGTTACCAGCACTAGCAGTCTTGGCAATACAAGGATAAAGCTGGGCTGCTTATTTCAGTATGCAAATTATTGAATGTTACTGAGGCTTGCAATGCCTCCCATGTCAATTCTCCTGATTTTACAAAATTTATGTTGCTATATACTAAAACACAGGTGGAGGTATTATTAATTTGCTTCACAATTCACTTTCAGGATACTGGTTTTAAAGAAAACCAGGTCCGCCTTTACTGTAACAGACATTCTAACAAAAATCAGGTGGAGGTGTTATGATAGAGATTGAACTTTTCAATGTGACCTGTAATTCTTATATCTTTGATAATAACAGCAGTTCTGTAGATTGTGAACCTATGCCAATAAAGACAACCCTAGAATAGGTTGCAGTTGTTGGAGGTATGCAGACAACCAAAGTGAAGTGCTGATAAGTCAGAAGAAATCATAAGTTTCGTACATGAAATGCAGGAAGGAAAAATGGTAATAGTTTGGAACTTGAATTTACCAGATGTAAACTGGAATACTATTGATTCCACAATGCTAGAAGGAAATTACAGGAATGACAATTGTTTCAGATTATAAGCAAAGATTTCAGGGAACGGAGCACACTTTATATTGTTTGCATTTCTAAGTATATGATTGTTAGTTTATGCTTTGATGTAATACTTTTGATGTGCAGTTATCATGGGGTTATAAAGGTTAAACTACTGCTAAAAAATTCTGCCACATTAAAATCTAAATAAATGCACAGGAGATTAATAACTGATTACATGGAAAGCAAAACAGACACTGTGTAAAACTAATTGGAGCGATGCCTTCAGACAAAATATGGCAAGTTTTGAACAGGAAATTGAATACAAAAAAACATGAAAAAAAATGTCTAACATCAGAATCTAGGCAGAAACGGTCAGGTGGATACATTTTGTAAGAACAATATAATTAAGGTGAGATGTAAAAGTATAAGAAATGGAAATTAGGTCAAATTATAATTTTGAAAACTGAAATAAATAAATAAACTGAACTTATAAATTAAACATAGTGAGAGACAAGATTAGGATAAATTTGAGAAAAAATGTATGTAGATATATTGAGCATAATAGGAAAGCATTTTGTAAATCTATACAGTGTGGTAGCAGTGAAGGCATACAAATAGATAAGTTGAGTGTAGATTATAAAATTTATTCTCCAGTACAACAGATTGCATATGTGTTTATAAACTCTTACTCCAAGCAGTCCAGCTGCACAAAGCAGAAGGCAATATGTAATAGCAGCATTGCTATAATTTCAGATAATGAAATAAAATTAGTAGATGTTGAAAAAGTACTGAGCAAGCTGCACTCTTGTAAAATACAAGTAGACAGAATTAGTAACAATGATCTGAGAATACTTCAGTATGAACTTAAATTTCCATAACGTTTATTATTTAGTAAGTCATTTAAGTATGGAGAAATTCTTCAAGATTGGAGAGGAGACATGAAAGTATTAAACCTATTGTTAAAGGAAAGTGGACACAAAACCAGAGTCACAGATAAGTCAACTTTCTTGTTGTGGAAAAGTAATGGATAAGGTTATCTGAATAAATTATTGTCAACATTGGAAAGTGTGGGACTTAAAACCATATACCACCAAAAAATATGCTGAAAATAAATCAATAATGACCTGTAACATGATATTTTATAAAAACATAATAACAGCTATAAATAAGAAAGTGTATTCTGATGTATTTGTACACCTTTCTTTAGTTTTTTATATGGCTATACATAAAACACTGATCAATAAATTAGAACAACTAGGTGTTGATGTAATTCTGATAAGATGGATAACTGCACGGTTTACAAATAGGACATGTCACGTATCATACAGAAATTTAATAGGTGAAATTCTTGTCTACATTCAGGTGTCCCACAAGATTTTGTCCTGAGCCCTAACTTACTTAAGCCATTTATTTCTGATTTATATTTTTCATTTAGGTTGTTCTACAGTATGTAAACAGATAACTTTAAAATGAGAAAAATTATTGAATCTGTTATGGAGAGTACATGTAGGTAAAAACTTGACTAAATTAATTAGTTGGGTATAGGATAATAATACGCAACTAATACGTAAAAAATAAGCACACAAGATTTGGAAGACATAGCTGAAGGGTAAATGCTTAATATAGCAGACAGTGATTGAAACTGTGGATTCACTTAAAGAACTGGATATACGGATTGATCAGCTTTCAGTTTATATGACCATATCAACCAGATATGGTAATTTATAATTATAAAACTATAGGCTGTAAAAAGATACTGATCTGCACTGATCAAAGACAAACAAAACCCTTGCTTGATAAGCTGGATAATTACTTGGTTAACAGAAAAGGCATGATCTGTAGCAATTCAAAGCCATTCTTCTGACTCAATACAAATACTGTCATACCACAAGGCTTGGTCAGGGGACCAGTGTTGTTTAATATGGTTTTCACAACCTTTCCATGATACAAA
Organism: Protopterus annectens; assembly: GCF_019279795.1. Lineage (NCBI taxonomy): Eukaryota > Metazoa > Chordata > Ceratodontiformes > Protopteridae > Protopterus > Protopterus annectens. The sequence continues at coordinate 533,263,822 of NC_056749.1, read as the reverse complement.
TCATGTTGGCTAAACACGTATGTCAATGATAGCAAAACTGGTTTTATAATCATAAGCAAGAAGGATTTTAATGACATCAGCAATTATCTACCTGAAATACTGAAACTGTCAGACTACTCAGACATTGTTTAAATAAATATAATATTATGTATTTTGGAAAACAAACACTGAAAGAGACACTGAAACTATAAGAAGTTTTATAACAAAGTAACAGAATATAAAGACCTGAGCATAACAGTAGTATCTAAAGTTTCATTTTCTAGACATTTTGATTTGGTGGTATCCAAAGCTTTGAGACAATTAGGAATACTAAGGAACAATATATCTTTAAGGCAAAACATAGATTTTATTACAATTATATAAAACATTTATTGACATCTGTTTAATCGACTGCATTTGCTTGACTATACAGATAGTCAGTTGGTGTGCAAGACTGATAATCCCCAGGTGGGGAATTTTCTTTTCCCCACGGATTGAGCAATCTTGGAGTTAGTATATATAATTAACAGGGAGTGTGGGGGGGTGAAGCCCCCCACAAAACAATGTTTCAAAGTTGCATGTGCCGAAGTTCTTCATGATGTTTCTATTTTCCACATAGAGTGGTTGACCTTCAGAATGTTAACCTTTCTGTTAGTCGACCAAGTGAGTGGGGATAAGGAAATATATTCTTTTCACCACTGTAGTGCAATCTCGGAGTTATTATATTTAAGTATGGGGGAGGGGGGTGCAGCCCCTCACATGGGGATGCATGGGTGCTTACTCCCCAGCAAAATAGCATTTATAGTAGTTTTTTAATTTTTTTTTCCGATTCAGTGACTCGGCTTTCATGAAAGTGCACTTTCACAGAAATGGGGTTTTACTTTTCTTTTTTGAGACTGTGAAATTTTGATAAAGAAAAGTAGACCCATATATATATATATATATATATATATATATATATATATATATATACATGGGTATACTTCAAAATATCAAATACTTACATTATTGAATCCCATTTCATCAAACCTCACTTCATCGACTCAACTCCTGAAGCTATGAAAAGGAAGCCTGGGAAAGGAAACACTTGGCCACCATGGTGAACTTTGCCCTTCCTCCACTGTAGTGCAATCTCAGAGTGGGTATATTTAGTTAGGGGTGGGGACAGAGACCCTCACATCATGGGGTATGGGGGTGAAGCCCCCCACTTGGAGTTTTTTTGTTTTGTTTTTCTGTTTGTTGTTTTGTCCTGGTGGTTGAGTGGTTGCTTTCCTGGGGTTTCATTTTCGTAGTTCTGGGAGTTTGATATAATGACAGTCGATGAAGTGAGTTTTGATGAAATGGGATTTGATAAATTAAGTATTTGTAAATCCATATATATATAAATATATATATATATATATATATATATATATATATATATATATATATATATACACATACATACATATATACATGCATACATTATAGATATATTATTTATTATGTATTTATTTGCAGTTTGTTTGCCCATTGGGATACAAGGAGCCCATTTTCAATGGAGTCCTGGGGAGAAAAGCTCCAGAAAAATACAAATACATGGTACACATTGCACATATACATTACAGATTATCTCATAGGAATACAAAGTAAATATTATAAGAAAAGGTTAACAATGATAGAATACATCAGTATAGTTCACTAAACAGCAATAAAAACTTTTTTTTTACAAAAGTAGCAACATAGGGTAACTGTTAAATAGTTGGTCAAATAGTTCAATCGAGCTGTGGAACTATAGGAGGCAGTGATGGCGTATTTAGTTCTAGGAGAGTAGGAAGTGGTAGTAGAAGGATTAGGCAGGAAGAGAACAGGAGCACTTCCATTGTGAAGTTAGATGTGAGTGCAGCAAGGTTTTAAATGAGAAGAGACTGCTGGTGATGCGGATAGGAGATGGTAGAATATTCCAGAGGTGTGCAAGAGAGAAGGACATTAGATGATTTCCAGCTGGACATGTGGGTGTGTACAATTTAATTAGTTTTTGGGAATTAGATCTTAGAAGTCATTCTGCTTTATGCATTTCAAAGGTTGTGGCTAGGGAGGGACAAAGAGAGGGGTTGTAAATGAGTTTGTGAGCTTAGATGAGTTGGATATAAGTGAGGATGTTAGGTAGCTCAAGCCAGTTTAGTTGGTGAAGAGAAATACAATAGTGAGAAATGGCTCTGTGACATGCCACAAATTTTGGTATCTTGTTATAGCAAGAGGAGAGTTTTGTTTTCAGGGAGGATTGCTGGTTAGTGAGGATAGATGCAACATATAGGAGGGATGGGATGAGATAAGTATTGGCTAGTATGAGCCTGGTGGAGAGATATAATGATTATGGCGATATAGCATACCAAGTTTTTTGTGGGGTTTTTTTTATATTTACTTGTAAATGTTTGTCAAATTTTAGTTGATTATCTATGAGTACTCCTAGTAGTTTAGTGTCAGAGACTATTTCTAGGGGAGTATTGATTTTGCTGGTGATTACAAATGAGCGTTTATCTAGGGAGGAGGTTTTGGAGGCAGTGAAAAACATAAGTTTAGTTTTGGTTGCATTAAGAGCCAGATGATTGTCTAGCATCCACTGCTCAGTAGATGAGAAGGCACTTTAGGTAAGCTTATTTAGAGTGAGGATAGAAGGGGAGGAGCAGATAATGGTAGAATCGGCGGCATATTGGATGAGGCTGGAGTTTGAAATGGCTTGGTAGAAGTCGTTAATGAATTTATTGAATAGTAGGGGGCCTAAAATGGAAGGGGGACACCTATGGGAGTATTAAGGAAGGGTGAAATGGCTTTATTCCATTTGACTGCTTGTTGTCTGGTTGTGAGGCAGCTGGAGAACCACTTGGTACATGAAGGGGATAGGTTTAGTTTGGAGAGTTTATTAAGAAGCAGGTTGTGGGAAATAGTGTCAAACGCCTTGGAGAGGTTGAGGAGAAGGGTGGACACGAAATGGCTGGAATCCCTGGCTTTGTTAATTGTTTCATGGAAGGAGAGGAAGGCAATGGAAGTGGTATGACTGGGTCTAAATCCATGCTGTGTGGGGGTAAGAAGCTGGTTGTTGATGAGATAGGGTAAGAGTTGTTGGTGGATACATTTTTCAAGAAGCTTAGAAATAGGGGATAAGATAGCAATATGGTGGAAGTTTGGAATATCATTATTATTGCTTCCTTTATGTAGAGGAATAATAAAGGCTTTCTTCCAGAGCTGGGGGACCTGGCTTTCTGAGGTAGACTGATTAATTAATATGCTGATAATGAGAGCAATGGCTCCTGTGGCTATTTTTGGGAAGTAGCAGGGAATTTCATCAGGGGCATTGGAACCAGGTTTTAATTTTAGGAGAAGTTTTTTTTATGGTGGATATAGAGATGGGATTGATAGAGAAGGGTGGAGGCTGGGGGCAAGGGATGCTAGGGGAGGAAGGGATGGGTGCAGGGTAAGGAGTGGTCGCAGAGGTGTTGGTGAAAGATGATATGAGCTTGCTTATGGACTCTATGAAGAAAGAGTTAAATTGGGTGGCTAAGTCCATGTCAGAGGCATCTGGGTTATGGCAAGTGTTTTCTTTTTTCCCGGGCTGAGGAGAGATGAGATTCCTTTCCAAAACAGTTTGGGACTGGTGTTGTGGTTGGTTTGGAGAGTGGAGAAATAGGCTTTACAGTCTAAGGTAATAAGTTTTTTTACTTTATTTTGTAGTGTTTTATATTTGTTAAAGGGGACAGTGGTTTTATTTTTATGGTAACATGTCCAGGCTTTGTCACGGAGTTGCATAGTAGCTAAGGTGTTTCTAGTTAACCAGGGTACAGGGTTACTTTTTGTACATTTTGTTTTTAGAGGGGCAAAGGAGTTGATCAGGTTTGTGAAAGTAGAGTTAAAGTAGGAGAGATAATTATCTAGGGGAAGAGTCTTTAATGGGTTCCAGTTTGTGCTTTTTAGTACATTTGAGAAGGTTTCAGAATTGAAGTTTTTTAGGCAGCGAGTGGAAATATAGGTGTGAGTTAGTTGTATGAAAGAGGGGAGATGGCGGGCAAAAGTGGGGAAGTGGTCAGCTAGTGGGTATGGGAGAATACCACTATCAGAGATATAGTGAGGATGGGATACTAGAATCCAGTCTATTGTACTTCCAGTAATGGAGTTCTTGGAAGGCCTGGGAGTGGAATTGATTAGTTGTGTAAAGTTATGTAAGTTAATACTGACTGAGTTAGTGGGAGATTGGATCATGGCCCAGTTTATGTCCACGTCCCCCAGGATTATGGTTTCATGAGTAATCTTGGTGGAGACCCAGCAGAGAATATCTTCAAGAGATGAGAAATTGTCTCCAGAGGGAATATAGAGGGAGAGAACAAATATGAGTTTATAATTGTTTAGGTGGAGTAGGGCTGGTATCATTTCTGCCTTGCCAAATTTGGGAAAGGGTTTGGTATAGGGGGTGACTAAGAGGGATGCTGAGTAAAGGAGTGCTACACCCCCCCCGTTTTTTGTGTTCTGTCATTCCTTAACATGCGGTAGTTGGGAGGAGTTAGTTCAGAATCTTATATGTGGGGCTTAAGCCAGGTTTCTAAGACGGAGAGAATATCGGGCTGGTTATGTAGAAGCCAGGCATGAAGGTTTGGAATTTTGTTACATAGGCTCAGAGTATTTAGAGCTGAGAAGTGGAGGGGGTTGCCTATTGCTTGGGGGAGATTGGGAGGCTAGATTCAGTGTAGTAGAGGGGCCTGGGTTTGGGTAGATGTCCCCAGAGAGAAGCATAGAGATGAGATGATGGATGAGGTATTTGGTTTGTTTGAGTTGTAGTATACAGGTAGAGAGTTTTGTGGACATTAGACTAGTGTAGTTGGGAACAGTGTTTTTAGAGTTAGGTAGGAGTCTATATGGGGAAGAGCATGCTAGTGTTGAGTGGGTAGAGACTGTGAGAGATAAGGGTAACAGTAAATGTGTACTTTATAGAGGGTCTATATTATCGGAACGAAAGTTTCAAACTTCGAATACCATATGGTCAACACCATATGGTCGAAGTTTGAAAATTTCGAATCCAAATAAAAATAACACGAGACAGGAAAACTGTCATTAATTGTTTTAAGCAGTGGGGTAAGCCCCCCTGCACCCCCCACACCCCCACTACTTAAATATACCAACTCCGAGATTGTAATACAGTGAGGAAATGGAAGATTTCTGTTTCCTGCACTGTAGCGCAATCTTGGAGTTGGTATATTTAAAGTGGGGGGTGGGGGGTGCGGGTGGCATGCCCCCCTGCTTACACACTTTTGTTTTTTTAAATGATTTTATAACACTTCAAAGTTTTAAGACTTCGATCACTAAAGTTCGATCTTTAGTGATTTAAAGTATTAAAACTTTGTTGATCTAATATAGACCCCTTTGTAGAGGATGGGGTAGTGGTGTGAAATGGGGGGAGTGGTTTGCACTAGTAGGTTGGATGATATAGTTTAGGTAAGTTAAGGTAATTAGAAGTATTATTTGAGTAAAGTAGGGATAGAGGCTTGAGGGTCATGATGTTGGTTTTAGGATGGTAGTAAGGGGTGAGTTAAGTTGGGAAGTTAGTTTATTTGATTATGAGATTATGGTTTAGGTTAATTGTTTGGTAGTTTACCAGGATAAGTAGTGTTTGTCAGTAAATTCTGAAGGGTAGGCTTACTTTAATGGGTGAACTGTGGGAGGGGATTTGAACCAAGGGAAGGAAGAATCATGGTCAATGAAAAAAAAAAAAATTAGTGGAGTGGAAGATAAGTTCAGAGGAAAGTATGCAAGGGGGGGTAAGGGATGTTCTAGCAGTGGTATAGGAAAAGCACTAGAGTGGTTCAGAGAGTTAAAGATGGCGCCACAGGAAGGAAGGGAAAGTTAAAGAGTCTGGGGGAGAGGTTGGAAAGAAAAGAAAGTGAAAGAAACTGGAGGAGGGGTTGGAGAGAGACAGAGTGGAGTTGGATGTCACAGTGGCCTAGCTGGTTGGAACTAGTACTGACAGGGCCAGGTCAGCAGTGTGAAACAGCACTGAAAATAACAATCAGCAATCAGAAAGGCAGCAACTGTGAAAATCAGAGCTGAAGAGGTAAAAAGAGAGCAAAACAAAGATGGAAATGTTGCAGAAATAAGTTTCAAAACAGGAGACAAAGGGTACAGAAGACATACTAGGGGTTAAATAAATGTGGAGACAAAGGGTACTGAAGACATACTAGGGGTTAAATAAATGTGGAGACAAAGGGTACTGAAGACATACTAGGGGTTAAATAAATGTGGAGACAAAGGGTACAGAAGACATACTAGGGGTTAAATAAATGTGGAGACAAAGGGTACTGAAGACATACTAGGGGTTAAATAAATGTGGAGACAAAGGGTACAGAAGACATACTAGGAGTTAAATAAATGTGAGGACAAAGGGTACTGAAGACATACTAGGGGTTAAATAAATGTGGAGACAAAGGGTACAGAAGACATACTAGGGGTTAAATAAATGTGGAGACAAAGGGTACAGAAGACATACTAGGGGTTAAATAAATGTGGAGACAAAGGGTACTGAAGACATACTAGGGGTTAAATAGCACTCTAGAATGTGGCTGGCAACATCAAACCTATATATACTGGAACTACTGAGAGTTAAAATAACATTAAACTGAACGCTATTGGTACTATTGTTAGTTAAAACAACAAGGAATATAGTAGACTGCTGGCATTGTGCTGTCTCCTGGTGGCCAAAGTAAATTACTACAGCCAGAAAAAATAGCCTGCATGTATGCTCACCTGCCCTGTAGTAATACTTTAAATGATAAGGAGCAGTTCACTTTTTAAAAAGCAGATAGTCTTAAAAACGCATTCAAAGTGTGGTTAAATTACAGTAGAAAGAACACCTACAGCTGAGCTAGAAATCTGTGTTTTTTTAGTTTGGTTTTGGAGCTGCTTCAGGCAGATAACTTAAGCAGATTTATAACACTTTCAAAAGGTATTTTTCTGGGCAAGTCTGTTGGGCAGGGGATGTCCACAGAGTGTTTAACCCGTTGGGAGAAAAGTTGAGCTAGAATGCTCTGAAGTGAATCCGTGGATCATATATCACTCACTATATTCCAATTATATAGAATAAACTTCCTATTTACGTATATAAGTCAAAAGCTCTAACACACTTCCAGAAAATCCTGGATTAATAGTTAGGGGATCAGGTATATTATTTTTGTTTCAAGGAGTCTGTGTTCCTTGATGGCCTTTGTGCCAGAGCCTGAACTTATGAGTTTATGAATTTATAAAAAGAAATAAATCTATGAGATAAAAATGATGAAATTATTGTTCATAAGTTACATTAGACACAAACTAGATTACTGAATAAGAATCTGGAAATCTTATAACAAAACTTGCATGAGTTAGGCAAATGGGTGTGAAAGTTTTAAGTTATTATGAAAGATTATGATATCTGAACTTGTACAGTGTCTCATAGATACTGAAGATGTGCACATACTACCACTGTCCCTGACAAGCCAGGTCTATCACAAAAAGCAATGAGTTTTCACATACACACACATAAACACACATACGCACAAACGTGTACTCATGTACACACATATAAACACACACACACACATATATAAATATATATATATATATATATATATATATATATATATATATATATATATATATATGCATGCACATATACAGGCACACACGTGCACGTAAACACACACAAGCTACATGCTTAGCAACAAGAAAAAATTAGGAATGTCAGTTCATCAATGACATGACTTTTGCATGGCTGCATAATGTCACATAACTCAGGGAAAATGGAAAAGTAATGAAACCATAAACGCATCTTCTTCTCCTTTTGTAATGTGCCCATGGATGTGATACAACAACATGCATGACAATGCTACAGCCAATGCAAGATTTTGTTTAAAAAGAAACAACACTTCAAGTGTCAACAAAACATTACCAGTACAAACTGCGGTGTTCCTAGGTGCAGTAAGGTTTGATCTCTGACTACTGACACACAGTATTGCTCATGTGCATAGCATGATAATGCTACTTAATTAATCATGATAGATTTCCTGTCTGTTCTATGCTGCAGCTGCTGCTAATTTACTCTGCCTTTCTTTTCCCCTTATACTGTTGCTGTTAATTACCAGTCCAAGTCAGAATTTAAGGTTTGCACATGACTGCTTTAATACTGTTTTGGCAGATTATTTTATTATATAGGACTGCATTGTTTATTGTGTTTTAATGTTGTCATATAGGTCTGTGATTTTAGATTAATTTGTTTTAATGGTTTATATTCTTTTACTGCATTGTATTGCACAGCAGGTTATAATGTGGATAAGTATTTCTGTAGTGGGTTTTTATATCTTATGGAGGTTAGGGTTCTACAAAGTTCTGAATGCACTGGACATGCCTTCCTCTCAGACCTCATTGCCAGACATAACTGGTGGCATTAGATCCATTTCTGTTGATGATATTACTGTAAAAAGTAGGGCTCTGCTGTGAAAAGGATATAGGAGTTACTGAGATCAAGCCAGAGTTCCTGAAGGCATTAGCCATTGCTGGGGACATCTTGGTAAACATGCCTTTTATATGTTGGTTAGTATCCAGGGACAGTGCATTTAGATTAGCAAAGTGGGGTAGTGATCCCAATTTACAGAAAGGGCACTAGAAGGTGTGTTCATATTATACTTAGGTGACACTTCTCAGCCTCCTTGGAAAGAATATGTCTGGGTACTAGAAAGGTGAGTTGATCCAATAATTAGGCCTGTGATTCTGGGCAAACATTCTATATTTCATCCTGGTTCTGGAACAGTGGAACAATCATTTGTCATTTCACAGACATTAAAGGGATTGTTGGAGTTTGTCACTACTCTCTGCATGTCTTTTCTGGATTTTGAGAAGACATATGACCATGCCTTGTGGAAAGTGCTACTACTGCATGATGGCAATATTCCATCATAATATTTGGTCATTGCATTTGAGCAAAAAGAGCTGAGTGCTCAGCTAAGTACAATCAATGTGGGTGGAGGACTTGAGCAAGAGTGTGTTGTACCTCCTCTTCTGTATAACAGTTTAATGGGCAGGATGGCAAGGTGCAGTCAAGATTTGGAAATTATCCAGTTTAGGAACATGAGGGTTGTATGTTTTTTGTTTCGAATGATGTTGCCCTGTTATCCTAAAGTAATTGTGAGCTCCGATGTGCAATGAAGTGAATTGGTGCCAAGTATAAAACAGATGGGATGAAAATCAGTGCCTCCATATCAAACGTGATGGTTCTTTGCTGAAAAGAATATAGTATTCACTACAAGTATATATGGCACTGGGGAAATGCGGAGGATGTTTGAGTATCGTGTGGTCTTATTTACTAGAATGGGTAAAATGGACTAGAAGATTATTAAGGTAGAAAGGTGCAGTTTTGTCAGTATTGCAGTTGTTGCACAGGACTTCAAACTGAGTCTTAACACAAAGCTCTCAGTTTATTAGTTAAGATTTATCCTTTCCCTCACCTATGGTTATGAACCTTAAGTAGGGGCTGAAATGATGTGACAAAATACACAAGTGGCAGAAATGAGGCTCCTTTGCAATGTAACTGGGCTAACTCACCATGACTAACTAAGGTGTTTGTCAGTACTGGAAGATTTTGGAGGAGAAACACTAGTCCACTGGTTAAAAGGAGGCATCTGTGGCAATTTGGGAACCCAGTGAAGATGTCACCTGGTCTCTACCCACTGGAGGTATATCCCAGAAGGTTGAAGGAGGTCCTGTTAAAGACCCAAGACACATCTACAAGATTATGTTTCTCTGAGTTTGTCTGAAAATGGCTGGGGATCCCTCACAATGAGATGAAGACTGAAGTCTGGATTATACTGTTAAGCTCATTAGCACTGTTCATTACAACAAATAGAGAGAGATAGAAATCAGGGTCTCTGCAGTGAGTGATTTGAGGTTTTGCTGACTCTTGTTATAAACATAAGGGTTATGGTCAAATGACTAAGTGCACAAATGTAGGTGCTGCTGATTCTAGCTACTTGACTTTTGATATAGATGTGATTTATCAAGGCTAAGGTGAATCACTCAGTCACTTCAATATTAAAGGTGAACACTTGGACTTAAGTAACTCTGGAAGTACTTATCTAGTATCCAATGCATCTGGAAAATACAGATCAGTACCTTGTCACTGGCTATGTGTGATGAGCATCTTTATTAATTTATTTATTTTATTTTACATTTGTTTACCGGGATAGTCCGACTGGATACATGTCCATTTTCAGCGGCGGCCCGGGGAGAAAAGCTCCAAATAGACAAACTTACATAGATTACACAAGAAGTTAGATAATATTAGAAAATATAAAACAAAGTGATTATGTACAATGGTTTAGTAGTGTTCCCTAGTAGGGACTCACAATTCTCATGGACAGACACAATTAAAAGCAAGAGACGTCAGATTGGATATAGAGCTTGGTGACGTAGTTGCATGTTATGATATTTACAGATTATGCTTTCAGTTTATAACTTAATCAGGGTTGGTACATGGGCAAAGCCAATTCACTTTGAGATACTGTTTGAGGTTTTTTTTTTTGAAGAGACTTTTGGAGGATTGTAGGGTTATATAGTTTGGCAACAAATTCCAGGTTTTGCCAACAAAGTTGGCAAACAGGGATTCGTAGTTTGTTGGCTGACCGAAGAGATCTCAGATTGCTATATGGCTTAATAATATTCATAAGTGAGGGGGTATCCTCAGGGTGGTACAGAAGTTTGTGTGCTATTAAGAGCTGATTGAATTGAATTAAGCTGGGCAGTTGTAGCCACTCTAGTTGTTTCAGGTTCTGGCAGTGGTGGGTTCTATAGGTGTAGCCAGTGGCGAATCTGACAATATGGTTGTAGCTATAGGACAGCTTACCTAGTTTGGATCTGTTGAGGTTTGAGAGTACAGGTGAGACATATAAAAACGTAGAGAGTAGGTGTGACTGGGCGATTGCAGTCCTAGCCAGTGGGGTTAAAAATGTCTTGTTTCTATACAGTGATCCAAGCTTCTTATTGATGGTCTGCATGGTTTTATTGACCTGTAGGTCAAATTTGAGATTATTGTCTGTGATAACCCATAGAAGTTTGGTGTGTTGATCTGGAGAGAGAGTGGTACCATTGTTAGATGTGACAGAGAATGAAAGTGTGGCAGATCTACTAATGGGGGTGGAGAGTAGAAGTTTAGTTTTATTGGGGTTCAGCAGCAGGCATTGGTTGGTGAGCCAGTTCTCAATAGTGTTAAATGTATTTTGGGTTAGGATTTGCAGTTTGGGTGGGAAGGTGGCTGAGCAGATCAGAGTGGAATCATCTGCATATTGAATACAGGTAGCTTTAGGGATAGCAGTGTGAAGGTTGTTGATAAAAATAAGGAAAAGTAGTGGACCTAGTATGGAGCCTTGAGGGACACCAAGTGTGAGAGGTAGCTCTCTGGAGAGTTTGCCCTGCCATAGTGCCGCCTGTTGTCTACCAGTCAGGTAGGACTGGAACCAATGGATTGCGTGCTTATTGAGGGAAACAGATTTTAGAGAAAGAATGAGAAGTTCATGGTTGACCATGTCAAAGGCTTTTGATAGGTCAAGAAAGAGGGTAGAGGTTAGCCTATTGTCATTCCTGTTTTGGTTTATGGCAGTAGTAAAGGAAAGGAGGGCTGAGGTGGTGCTGTGGTATGGCCTGAAACCATGCTGGGAGTTGGATAGTAAGTTATTCTGTGTAAGGTATTGCATTAGTTGCTTGTGCACACATTTCTCCATTATTTTGGCTAGTGGGGAAAGAATGCCAATGGGTCTATAGTTGGAGATGTCTGTAGAACTACCACCTTTATGGAGTGGGATGACGTGGGATATTTTCCAGAGGGAGGGGATAGCGCTTTCAGATAAGGTTCTGTTGATGAGGATAGATATGGGATATGCAATGGCATCTGCAGCTATTTAGATACTCTGCAGGGAGGAGGTCAGCAGTGAGGGTGGTAGGTTTTAGTGTTTTTTTTTAAGTGTTTTGATAAAACTAGTGGATATCGGTTGGAAGCTAAATTGGGGGTGATTAGTGGGTAGATTAGGGATGTGGTTTAAGTTTGTGGGGGTTAGTTGATTTGCTAGAGATTGGATTGTTTCAGTGAAAAAGTTATTATAAGCGCCAGCTATGGTCTCTGGGGAACTATGGGTGTGGTTAGCCGGGGTAGGGGTGATAGAATGACTTGGATGAAGCAGTTGATTTAAGTCTGCCCAGAACTTTTGAGTGTTGTTTTGGTCTTTTTGTAGGAGATTTTGGTAGAAGCTTTTTTTATCTAGTAAAATAGATTTTTGTGTATTATTCCTGAGTTGACGATATTTTAGATGGTCAAGTGGGGCTTTAGTTGTTCTCCAGCTGGCCCAGGCTCTGTTTCTAGTTTTGATTTTAGATTTCTGTGTATAGCATTGTATATTGCATTAACTGTGTATAAAGAAATATTCAACATGCAATGATGTATGCAAATACATAATCTGGGTTGAAAAAAAAGAGAAATTTAGTAGGAAGTAATGGAAGAACACTGATAACTTTATAGCCAAAATATAAGGTCGCTTGAAATGAGATTATCTTTGCTACATATTTGCTTATATGAGGAGACTGATCTGATGCAAACTACATAAGTATATTGTTGTACATAATGAGTGGTTCAAAAGCTAAACCTGACCACCTCTAACTGAAAAAAGTTTACTTCTACAAATATTCAGTAAACAAAAAAACAGTTGTGTTCTATTAAAAACACTGCGAATTTCATGGGGTACCCACTTTACTCCAGTTGCCATGCTGTAAGCCACATATGCATGCCACATGTGAGAGAGTTTGCACATGCATGTATGTGCATCCTGTCAAAGACTGGTGCCTTCAGTGAGTTTAGTTTATTTGTCTTTTACCCACTGACTGCTGGATAAGCTCCTGTTCCTTCAGTACCATGAACAGTACAAAGCAGGAACTCAGAAAATGAATGAACAGTGTACAGTGAGAAAGCATCTACGGAACAGTTCTACAGAAGATGGGTAGGGTATAAGACCTCTTCTGGGTCTATAGGTCATTTCAGACACTTTTAAAATTTTAAAATTGTTTGCATATAGCTTGACTCATTGCGAACTCTCCTTACAATTCACACCACTGCCTAGTACTTAATGCTCTTCAATGGCATGAACTTCCCCAACAGCTCTTGCTATCACAATTTCAAATATTACACACTATTTTATACAAACCATCTTCGTGCCCTGTCCTATCCTCACTTGTATCCCCCTACTCCCCATCTCGGACCCTTCATACCTTTAACCAGCAACTTTTAGATATTTACTATCCAAAAAAATATGGGTAAACTTCTGTATAAATAATCTATTGCCCAATCTTGGAACAAACTTCCTATAAACATTTGCTGCATTACCCACCCACTCCACTTTAAAAAAGAACTTAAACTACATCTTCTCACCACCAAGACTTGCCCCTGCCATGACCCAACCTAAACTCCACTTCACTCTTGCTTCATATTCCCACCACTTGAAAATTCACAATATTTTCTCCCTATTTTTAAACTTGTTCCTACTATATGTTTACCTGGTTAACCCATCCTCTCCATAGTGAAGACTTGAATATCGTGATGTATATTATTGTATATCTCTTTGGACAAATGCTGCTTGGTTATGCACTATGCATTTGTTTTTAAATTTTTACATTTTCATTTTTATACTCTGACTTTGTACTATCCTGAAGTACGAGATAATATATGTACTGTAATGCTTTGGAGTGCGAATTTTAATATGAAATTTCTTTGTAATCTGGGGCATTTCTCCTCGGGTCTCCACTGAAAATGGGCTGCTGGCTCAGATGGACCAATCTGGTTAACAAATGTCAATAAATAAAAAATAAATAAATATACAAAAGACAAACATATACTTATTTAAAAAACACAACAAAGTCTGTGTTTACCAGACCTGAAAAGAAGCTGAACAAGAACAAGTTTTCTGTTGCTGATGTTCAAAGATTTGCTTGGAGTTATGATACATTTGAGAAATGGATATTTTCATAGAAGCACAGAACTATAGCTTCTGATAGCAGATAAGGAAACTTTACCTCACCTGATCTTCCATTTTCCCTACTTTTTAAGTAAGCTACAATCCTACTTAACTTAGAGTCTATGCTTTTCTTTTCACCCAGCACAACAATTGTCTTGTGGTTGCTCAATATATTCTTTTTTATTTTGCTTGCCTTTAGGATCCTGCCCTGTGACCTCTCTACCTGCACCCAGTCAGCTCATTTGTTCTGCTGCGGTGTGATTTCCATTGATGTAACACCCTCTAGGTGTTACCCAAGTGGCAAGCCAGATCCACCTCCTTCCCCCCATAATGGGTAAGCAGGCAGCATCTACTCCCTTCCTTCATCCCCTGCCAGCTCTTACAGGCATCTGAACCCCTAAACCCACTAGGACCATTTGCACTATAATCAGTATTTTATCCCTGTATGTCACAGAGCTGTACTGCACGTACAGTTGTGAATTATTTTAGTACTTTTAACATTGCCACCTCTGCTGAAAATCTGTGTCAGTCATCAGTCACCTTTTTCATGAAAAATACTCACTGATAACAGTCTTCTGCTTTATGTCTTGAGTGTTCAAAATCTTCCTTTTATTCACCTATGTTATTTATTTATTTTTTTTAAAGACCATACTCACTTTGTCTCTCCAAATTCTGTTGAGGTACTTAAATGTTTCTGCCATTTCTCTCTTATGTCTCTTTTCTTTGAGATTTTGCACTATATTCTTGCAGTCTTCTGACTCTGCCCCATTCTATTGTCACTGTCTATACTGCTTGTCTCTTGTTTATGTCCTAATGAAACTCAGTTGTCCAGGAGTGCACACGATACTCCATAGTGTGTTTTACCAGCTGTCTGTACAGATGGATAATAACATATTTTCTGTTTACTTTGCATCTTTTTTATCTATGACAAAAATTGGTAGGATTTATTTTCTATTTTGTCACTTTTTACGTACTTATAAATATAAATCACGCTGCATGAATATTGCAAAGTCCTATTCATTTTGTTGTTTTACTGCCTCCCCCTAAATTTCTACTCTTTTTGCAAGTCATTGATTCCAAGCAGCATTATATTTTGCATTTTCCAATGAATGCCAAGCTCCTTTTTGCATGTACAGATATGTATATAATCTCTTTTGCATATCTTTGAACCATCAGCAAAAAAGCATAATTTATTTCCCAAACAACCTTTGCAATGTCACTTAGAAACTGAAAAGTAGTGACTGTTGTACAATGCAGGTAAAAATATTTTCATTTAAGCAAACTCTAATTTTTATGATGCTCTGTGAACTTCTGACCAACCAGGATTTTATGCTGCCAGACTGTGCCATACTCAAGGGCTGTAGTTTTTCATTTTTAATACGGGGGTTGGTCAGTTAAAACCTTTATAATATGTTGTGCACATGACTTTCCTAATTGGAAAAAAACTGCCTTGCATCCATTGCATGTTAGCATCTAAATATGCCATCATTCAGTCTGTAATATTGATTCTATCATTTTAACTAGAACTGAAGACAAATAGGTAGGCTGATAGTTTCAGACACTATCTTGTTTTTATTTTTGTGAAAATTGACCAAATTTGTCCTCTTTAAGTCTTCATGAGCCTTACTCTTTGATGTTTATGGAATGTCTTACCATATGAATTTGTATATATCACAATTAAATATCTGTATTCTGATACAGCTAAAATCAGGTCATTTTTATGAAGAAATATATGTCACTAGCAAAGTTATTAGAGCATCATAATTTGTTCTGGGTGGTATGAATTAAAGTCAAGCAAAAATATTAACTATAGCATACTTTATTGCAGCTATTTTTCCCTGCTGTTTTGTATCTAAATTTATTTTAGTTGCTTTTTTTACCAGGAAAGTCTGAATGTGCTGAGAGCTGTGAAGAGGCCCAGGAAGAAAAGACCCAAGTTAGAGAACAAGACAATGCCATAATAAAGAACAAGGGATAATACAGGGAATAATATGTAATACAGTACAAGAGTGTAGATGAGAACGAATATACAAGTATATCTAATTGAAATGTTTTGAGTAAATGTACACAACTGAGCATTATTTATGCAATATTTTCAGTTACAGATTTAAGAAAAGGAGCTTGCAAGTAGAGACCAAATTAGTAGAGAGATATGGAAAGAGAAGTAAGGGAAAATAAGAGTTAGTAGAGGTTGGGGGGTTAAAAGGAGCTAGAGGGGGATATATAAGACTGGGGGTTAGACTGAGGAATAGAGAGAAATATAAGACTGGAGATGAGTACAGGAGGTGGTATAGGGATGGAATGAGAGGGAATATGATGCTAATTTAGCCTAATATTAAGTATGAGGTTTAATGTAGTGTGCTGATAGATTAAAATCGAATTAGCTAAATGTGGAACATAAGAAAAAAGCGGTGCTGTTCCGATGTTGTTTTTGTTGAGTTTTGAATGATTTTTAGTGTGCCTATTTATATCGTAGCACTTAGAACTAAATTCCAGAGCTTTAAAGAAAGTTGAGAAGAAGAGTGATTCCCAGGCTGTATCATTGGGTTTATTTATAGCAAGAGGCTGCTGGTCAGGAGCATCTATATTATATAATCGAACTGTTAACATTTCGAACATCATATGGTCAACACCATATGATCGAACTTTTAAAAGTTCGAAAATGTAATAAAAAAAATAAACCCAAGAAAAAAACCTACCTGAATGGTTTAAGCAGGGGGGCAAGCCCCGACCCCACCCCCACACCCCCTGCTATTTAGATATACCAACTCCGAGATCGCACTACAGTGCAGAAAGGGACATTTTCCCATTCTGCACTGTATGGAGATCTCCATTGAAATGTTCAAACTTTTAAAAGTTTGAGCATATGGTGTAGACCATATGATGTTCGAACTTTTAAAAGTTCGACAACATGATATAGACATGGTCAGGGGAGCATAAAGATTGAGTGTCAGAGAATTTCTGAAGTATATCTTTTACAGAGTGCAGTTTTAAGGTTTGTAGATAGGCATATGGGTTGTTGCCTGTTGTGAGTAGGTTAAATGGTGGCGAAGTTCATACTAATTTAACTGCTTTTAGGGCTAAATAGTGATGAGTCTTGTATGAGTGATTAGAAGTACATTTAGCTACTTTATTGAAACATTATTTAGATTTATTCTTCTTTTTCTTCGATTTTTTTTATTTTTCAAATACAGTTGAATAAATTCCATAGTATTTGTATATAACATCTTAATAACTATGTACACTATTTACATCAGCTTGACACTATAACAGAGCTCAATATATACAATTACTTTATAGGTATAACAATCCAGTTATTAGAGTGTATCTGTTCAGTTATTGTAAAGTGTCAATCAATGATAAGACTTTTTTCCATGGATTGTTAATAAATGGCTTAGGATGAATCCTTAATTCTTTAATTTTAATTTCCAGCAATGCTGTAGTCCTCAGTAAGCTGTAGAAGTCTTCCAAAGTCAGTATTGTGTTTGTATTCCATCTTTTTGTTATACACTTCCTTGAGATTGCAAGTATTGTCCATACTAGAAACATATTTGACTCATTCAAATGAGGACCTTCATACACATTTAATAATACTAGAGCTTTAGATAAGTTAAACGATTCATTAAGTAAAGCTTGTAAAAAGTTTTAATACCATTCCAAAATGGCTTAATTTTAACATAGTCAAAAAAATGTGATTCTAATCTGCACTGTGTATTTGCTCACACCTCCAACATATTCCCTTTGTGGAAGAATTCATTTTAGTTATGTTATATTGCATACTAATACATAATATGTGCCATGGCAAATTGTTTTTATCTGTTATTTGAAATTTATTTGTAAATCAAATTCATTTATTGATATTACAGTTAGTAATTCTTTCCAATTTGCAGAATAATTTGGACTTATCCAATCTAAGATTGTTTTAATTATTGATGCTTTTATATATGTTTCTATATCAAGAAAATATAAATACCTCACAATGGTTAGCTGCACAAAACCAAGCAGTCAACAGGTAAAAAACCAGCACAGTGCAGTTCCATGGCTGATGTTGTTGTTTGTCTTTCGGCTTTTTCCCAGTAAGGGGTCACCACAGCGGAACTCTGGTCAGCTAATGATTGGCAGTAGACTTTTACGAAATGCCGAGGTGCCAGCTCAACGCCCAACCTTCATCGAAGGCATGCCCATTTACGCACGCATGTCTTTTGAATGCTACCCAACCACGGGGAGGACATGCAAACTCCACACAGAAGACCCTCCCAAGCCAAGCCGAGAATCGAACGGGAGAACCTCTTGCTGTGAGGTAACAACGCTACCGCCATACCACCGCGGCATCCCCGCAGTTCCATGGATGATAAAAGATGAAATTCCAGATTCAATGTAGTCAAAAAGTTTAATAAGAAAGATGAGCACTTTCACAATTCAAACAATTGCTTCTTCAGATCACAAAAAGACCAAAAAACTACAGAAACTTTATTAGACTTTAGACTGTTTATACGTAATTTGTCTTTGAAAGTCATTTTTAAAGATCAAGAATTTAGCGATGCTACTTGTCTTTTTAAAAAGCCTAGTGCTTTAATACCTGCAACCAATCCTGCTTTTGAAATTTTTCTCAGATTGTATGAAGAAGATATCTATAACTATTTTTTGGTAACAGAATATGTAGTAAGTTTGTGAATCTCTCTATTGATGAAAAATTGGCTGTCAGTAATTTACATAATGATAATACTTTATTCGCCCAGCCGATAAAGGGGGGTCAATAGTTATTATGAATAGGGTCTACTATTTTGATACTATCAGGGATATGTTGAGTGATTCTAACACCTATAAGAAAATTGATGTTGCAATAGAAGCAATGAAATCAAGAGTGCAGAGAGTACTTATGGAAACACTGCAGATGGGTATCATTTCCAAGGAAATGTTTCAATATTTTATTATTGAACAACCACTGGTTCCATATTTACATGGGTTACCTAAAGTACACAAGGACCCACAAACCCCTAAATTTAGATGTATTTTTTCGGGCACTGGCTGATTAACAGAATTGTTTTCCATCTATACTGAAATACAATTGAGACCTATACTGGACAAATATGACAGTATTAAAAGACAGTAAACAATTTCTTGAACAGCTTTATATGTATTTGAATTCTACAGAGTTTTGTGATTTTGATTTTTTTGTTACCAGGGATGTTGTATCTCTAGTCACCATGATTCCCAATTCAGTAGGGATAGAAATGATGAAAGCATTTGTTTTAAGAAATAGTGAATACAGTGTGCAACACCTTGACCTTATATGTCTTTTACTGGAAATGACTCTAGAACACAATGTGTTTATTTTTGAGAACCATTATTATTTACAATTGGCTGGTGTGGCTATGGGCACTCCTTGTAATGTTAGAATGGGAATCTCAATATTTTAAATGCCTAATAAGGAAGAATATAGCATTCTTTTTGCTAGCGGTGGTGGTGCTGCTGTAGCGTTGTCGCCTCACAATTAGACGTTGCACGTTCGATTCTCAGTTAGAGCGTCTTCTGTGTATTGACATGCGTGAATGGGCATTCCTTCGTTGAAGGTTGTGCATTAGGCCCAGCAAGCCAGCACGTAAAAATCTACTGCCAATCATTAGCAGACCGGAGTTCCGCCGTGGCGACCCCTAACCGGGGAAAGCCGAAAGAAGAAGAAGAAGAAGATAGCGTTCTTTGGTCATTTTGTAAATGATCTTTTCCATTTATGGAAAGGAACTGAGGCATAACTTTTACAGTTATTTGATTATGTGAACACAAGAGTCAGTTTCCTGAAGTTTACTTTTGAATACTCTTTTGAGTTTTCACATTATTTGGATGTACAAATACAGCGGGATAAAGAAGATGGCAATATTTCCACAAATGTTTACAGGAAAGAATGTTATGTACCTTCTTACCTGCATAGAGATAGTATGCGTCCGGGACATATATTCCCCAATGTTATGAAGGGACAAATGTTATGTGCCTCAAGATTAACAGTTAACGGTACAGATTTTGAAGAGAGCTTGGTTAAACTCATTAAAGATTTTAAACATAGGGGTTATATAGTACTGATATACTGGTTCATTAAACGAGTGAAGTAATTAGGAAGGAGAGGAAGAATCTTGGTAAACCTTATTTTTCCTCACCCCAGAGAAGAAATGTTTCAAACCACAGATCTAGAGACAGAAAATTTTGTTTTAATTTAACATACAGTAGTGAAGTCAATGTTTTTAAGAATATAGTTAGTAAACATTGGCATTTTTTTCTCAACTGATCAAAATACAGATGAAATTCTTGGTACTAAGCCCTCTTTTGTTTATAGGAATAAAAAATCTTTAAGAAGGCAGTTATGTTACCCTAAACATGGAGGGCAAGATATGAACCATATACTGACAGGCACTAAGAGATGTGGTGCTTGTAATTTTTGTACTAGTATAAATGAAGATCCGAGCTTTATACATCCTGACTGTGGACATAAGTTCATGCTTAATGTTAAAGCAGATTGTAACACCAAAAATCTAGTATATTTAGCTAAGTGTATGACATGTAGAAAATTTTATGTTGGCAAGACCAACAGATGTCTCCATGAACAGATAAGAGACCATTTATATTGTATTAGTAAAAGATTAGAGTACAGTGCACTTGTTAAACATGTAGCACAGGAAGCGGATCAGCATAAATTTGCCTTTCAGGTATTGGAAGTTACCAGGACTGATATGAGATTAGGTGATATTATTAATAACACTGAACGCAATGAAACTAGATGGATTCTTAGACTCAGAGTGCATAAAGGATGTAGTTCCCCTGAAACCAGAATTAAAGAACAGGGGTTTGAGGAAGTAATTTTATATAATATTTATACTACATTAATCAACATAATATATAAAAAAATCTAGATTTTCAGGTCATTTAGAGTGTTGTAGAATTTTTAACAGTTTTTATGTATCTTGGTTATACATTTTTTTTTTTATGAAGGATGTTTTTTACTGTCGTCTTTTTAAATAGCTCTCTTCCTGAGCACATTTACTACTGTTTTACATATCACATGACTAATTATTGTTAATTGATGGAGTGTTTAAACCTCTGGTTTTTTGGTCTTTTTGTGATCTGAAGAAGCAATTGTTTGAATTGTGAAAGCTCTCATCTTTTTTATTACACTTTTTGACTACATTGGATCTGGAATTTCGTCTTTTATCAGCTACACTGTGCTTGTTTTTTTACATGTTTCTATATCAGGAAAAGTTGAATTCTCCCTGTTTCCATGGTTTGATATGATGTATTAAAGATACTCTGTTTATTTGGGAAACCATAAAAATTGTATTAGGCATGAGTTTATTTCTTTGAGTATATTCCTTTCTGGTAACAGTTGTATTGCCAAAGCTATATATAGAATCTTGGGTAGTAAAACCATTTTTATTAACTGTAGTCTATCTTCAAATGTTAATATTATTTTGTTCCACTTTTCCACAGAGATTTTAATTGTATTGACAATATTATTGTAGTTTTTGTAGACTAATTCATTATTATCCTTGCATACCTCAATTCCTAGATATTTTAAGGTAGATTCCTGTTTCCCATTAATATGATTCCACTTCGTTTGCAATTCTTTTTTTAATTAAAAATAAAAATGTTGATTTTGATTTATTGAAATGGAGTCCTGAAGTCCTGTAAAATGTGTCAATTCAAATATCTAATTCTTCTAATGTCTCTTTTGTATTAGATAATGTTAATAATATGTCATCAGCAAAGAGCATTACTTTAGAATTGTATTGTTCATAAACATCTTGATTTTTGTATTGTTACGTATTGAATCTGCCAATATTTCAATAGCCAAAGCAAATAGAATTGGTGACATGGGACATCCTTGTTTAGTACCCTTTGTTATATGTATAGATTCAGAGCTGAAAGGACCTAGCTTAACATACACTAAATTATTTGTATATATATTCTTTAGAAGATGAAGAAAGGAAGGAGGAAATTCATATAACACCAGCATTTTGAATAAATAGTCCCACTTTAGGGAATCAAAGGCTTTCTCCATATCTAAGCCAATTATGAGTGTTTCTTTAGTTTCTTTATTAACTACGGTCCATATTCTGTTATTATATTTAACTATTACTAATGCCATAAGGCCTTCTTTATCTTCATACTTATAAATGATTTCTGGGTTAATCACATTTGTTTTCCATAAAATTGTTACCCCTTTTGTTTTTGTCTTATAAGAGGATCGCGCCAATATCATATATTCCTTGGGATTCCATTTGTAATTGTCATTTGTTTTGATATGAGTTTCTTGAAGGAAGACAATTTGTGCTTTGTTCAGTTTTAAATATTTCAGAAGATTTGATCTCTTGCTAGGATTGTTTAAGCCATTGGTATTTAAAGATAATAAAGTTAAATCCATCTTAGGTTATTTACACTATATATTTTTTGTTTTATTGTGACTATTAAACATTTTCATCTGATAACTATAAAGTATATGTTTGAGCTTTTAAAGGAAATTATCAGTTTTATACTTTGAGTGTTTACCAATAAAGTAATGTTTTGGTCAGGCATACTAAAAATGTTTTTGTAAAATAACACATTTAAACTAATAAATGTTAACAAAACTAAGATCCGTACTAGCCATGGAATGAAAATCATTTCTAATCTGATGGATAAACCTAAGTCCATCAGATTATCACTCATGCCTTGATAATCTAGAACATCTGAGCTCCGTAAATTGAATTATTATATGGAGAATATTTGCAATAGGAAAAAGCAATATTTATATTATTTTGAACAGATATAGTACTATTGTAGATTATACAGAATTCTAATACAATATAAATGTCTACTTGTTGTATAAGCAATTAATATTTACATAAAAGATAGATGACAAGCAATTCAATCATAGTAAAGTAGGATGTATCATATATAAAACCTCAGTAAAAGATTATAGCACACAGTTATTTAACATATTCACCCAAATTGATTAAGTCTTTCAAAACTTATTACTTAATATAAATAGATGGTAATGATATTTATACCTAATGTTTATAATACAATGTATTTTACTAGATATAGCAGAAGTTATAGTTCATTGTTTGCCAGCATTTATTGCTAACTTACTTAAAGCATCAAGTTTGTTTTATGTAAACATTGATGAAAGTTAGTCATTTTAATTATCAGTGCATCCCTCTTCCCCCCATTTCCTACACATAAGGATTTTAATATATGTCATTTCTTATTATAAAATGAGTGAAATTATAGGTTAAAACAACAAATTCACTTATTGTGATTAATGATTACAAGTCCCTTTCCATATTCATAAATTGCCATTTTATGGCATATACTGAAAGTTTTTTAGATTTAAATGGCAATATTTTATTTTGTATAATCAGCAAAGGTTAAACTAAGTGATTATTGTCAATTTAATACTATTTGTTCAGAATGTGATTGTTACATTCTGTGACATTCCTAGTTCAGGCTTCTGTTGTTTCCCTTGAACAACTTTTCAGTTTGATGTCATGTATAAAACATTAGTTAACTTGGTAACCACTTAAGTATTATATATGGTCAAGATGGGTTAAAAAACCTACAGTTCAAGCTAAAGCAATTACATGACTTGTTTAGTATATTTACTTATATAAGAAAATCATCATGCTTCCCCTTGATGTTCAATGTAGTGTATGTCATTTATGACAAGTTAAGACAGTAGTGTTATTATACACAAGCCCATGTTATTAAATCCTGTCTTTATCTAAATTCAGCAGACTGCTTCATCTTATATGATGATTATATATATTTTATGTCTAGATTTACTAAAATCATACATTATATAACTATTCTGTGTGGTTTTTTTTTTTTTTTTTTTGGCTGTTGCTTGGTTATTTGACAGACCACAATCTGTAATGTTTATTCTTATTATTAGCTCATTCCAAGCCTGTTTATACAGTCCATAGACTTTAAATTATGAGACCCTTCTAGTTTCTTATTTGTTATAAGTATATTTCCATCCTTACATACACACATATCAGTACTTCAAGCACAGGCAACAATGCCCATCCAGTTTTGCCAGAATACCATTCACTAGTTCATGTGGTGTATTTCCAGACTGTTCTTAAAATATCCAAACCAATATTTGACCTGTTCCATTTTACCAGCCTGTTCCATGCAGTGGCCACTCTGCCAGTGAACCACTCAACACACTTTCCATTCCCACAGATATTTCCACAAAGGAAATCTGATAACTCTCTAGCACTTCCCAGCAACCCCAAACACCCTAGAATCAGCTGTCCCCATATGCACAACACGTCTGAGCAAGATCACCTCCCAGGCCACTGCAAAGGGTACTGCACAAGACCAAGTGCTCTTAGTCTTTCACAAAAACTCACATTTCCACTCTTATGTAAGTAATTAATGTGTTTGGACCAAAACACATTTTAAATATAAAATCGAGCTTATTATTTTTATTTTTATTTTTTCAAGAATCAACTTAATGAATTAAACGAAGTGTTGGGAGACTATCAATATGTGTACATGTGGTTTAAAACAGCTCTTTTATTTTATATATATATATATATATATATATATATATATATTTTTTTTTATTTATTTTTTTTTTTAAACCAAAAACGTCATTGCCGAGAATCATTTCAGAGGCTCCTCAGAGTCATTAAGCATTATTCTCCCTCTGTCTTCATTACTATAGCAACATGGGAGCATCTGTTTCTGTTAGTGTGTTTGTGTACTACATACCAGAGGCTCACGATGCACCTGAAGCAAAGCTTCACTTCACTGCAACTTCAAGCCTAAATTCCCTCCCTTTCAGTGAGGTAACAGCCAAGAAAAGAACAAAGAGCAAACAGATCCAAAAAAAAAAAAAAACCTCCCAACAAGCTGCCACAGCAAGAAACAACACATTCCTCCAGCCCTCCCACCTCTCACTCAGCAGATGTACAAACAAACCATTCTCTGCCAAAATATCACAAATCACAGTTCTATCCACCCCCTTCCCCTGGATCCAGGTTAAAACACCAAATGTCTCTTCCTAATACACAAGCATCAGTAAACCTTGAGGACAAGCCACAACCCGCAGCTTCCTGGAGTTGAAAACGGCAACATATAACAGCTGCCAGACACAGCTGCATCCACACACACCATGTCAGGCTTAATCAAACAGCACTCAAAGCTATGATACCTGCCATAATTGATGTTAATTATGTTTAGACAGAATAATAATGACATTTGTACTAGCTGTCAGACACAGCTGCATCCATGCACACCATATCAGGAATGATGAAACAGCACTCATAGCTGTGATACTTGCCATAATTGATATTAACTATATTTAGACAGAATAATGATGACATTTGTACTAAGAGCTTGCTACTATTATTTAACCTGGATATACATGACATTTCTAAATCATACTTTAACTGAAGAAGGCATTAGTCTCCATGACAGCATTTTTTTTCAAAACACTCTACTGTTACTGCTATTATATATGATGTTAATTTCTTACATTTGAGTCTGAACTCTGATGAATGGTACCTTGTTGAATTAGTTAATTAATTATTTAAATTATTATAAGTAAAATCAATGAAAAATGAACAAGATACGTATTCACTGAGTTCAAGTAGATGAATAGAAACTTCTATGTTTGTATTATATGTTGCTTTATCTGGCTTATATATAAAGTAAATAGTAACCTATCTTAGCCTACCTTTGTTTGTGAAGAATTATTGGACTCTTTGAACATTCTGAATAAATCATTACTATTTTTCAGTTGTTTAAGAATCCCTCCTTTTTTTAAATAAAAACAGATGACAAGTGATGTACCATATCAGTTGATACTTTGCGAGATGTAGTTGTAAGAGTTATTTTTTTTTGGGACAGATATCTTGGAATCATTTTTTTTGTTTTTTCTTTCTAGCATCAGTCCAAGGATTTTTTTATTTTATTCTTTTAACAGTAGGGGCCATCCATTCTATTTCATCTGGGATAGACACGATGTTGTTGTTTTTGATGAATATAGTAGCTTCTTCTAAGTCATTAAAGGTTCTCATCTCATTGGCAAAAAGTATTTTTATCTTGGCTAGAAAGGACAGCTGTGCATTAATGTTGTTTTGTTTCCACAGTTTTATTACTGGCCAGACTTTTTTCCTTTGTTCTAGTATTCTGGAAGAATAATCATTGTCAAACCTTATCAGGCTTGATTGTATTTTAAGGGTGATTTTCTCCAAGTAGATTTTAATATTAGTTCCTTGTCCAGAAATGAAAGACATTTTATAACTATGGATCTAGGTGGAGTATTTGTTGAGTTAGAAGCATGTTTCCACAGTGCTCTATGTGCCCTTTCAATTCCAAATGAAAGTCCCTCTTTCAAGTGTAAAAATTCAGGAATCCAGGTCGTTAAGAATGAAATAATGTCTTCTCCTTCAGTGTTTTCAGGCAGACCAAAGATCCTTATGTTGTTTCTCCTTTCCCTGTTTTCTAAGTCATCTATTTTGTTAAGCAGTTATGTATTCTCTTTAAGCAGAAATTCTTTTTGTAATTCTTCCTCTTTGAGTCTCCCTTCAATGTCATTTAGAGAAGTCTCTATATTTGTTATTTTTGTATGGTGTTGCTGTAATAGTGCCTTAAGAGTATCAGTCTGTTTTTGAGAATTTAATTTGAGGTTTTCTAAGTCATTTTTAAAGCCATCCATCTTCAAAGATAGTTCATGTAAGGTAGATGTCAACAATTGCAGTTCTTTTTTCAAAGCAGCATCTGGATTAGAATTCCTTGAGTTGTTCATATTCAGTAACTCAATATATCTCCAATAAACAAAACGTGAGGTACAGTGCGAAAATAAACCAATAACCAAAAATACACTGGGAGAAGAGCAACTGAAGCACTGGACAGCCGTAAAATCACCAAACTAGATTTATTGCACAAACAGTCCAAGTTAAACGTTTGACAAATCACCATGTTTTTCGTCGTTAAAACAACAGACTTCATCAGACAAAGACAATTATTTGATTAAAACCATATATATATATATATATATATATATATATATATATATATATATATATATATGCTGACAAACTTTTAAATCACCCAATGATAGAACAAAGTCCTTGTTCTTCTATCATTGGGTGATTTAAAAGTTTGTCAGCATATATATATATATATATATATATATATATATATATATATATATATATATATATATATCTGGTTTTAATCAAATAATTGTCTTTGTCTGATGAAGTCTGTTGTTTTAACGACAAAAAACATGGGGATTTGTCAAACATTTAACTTGGACTGTTTCTGCAATAAATCTAGTTTGGTGATTTTACGGCTGTCCGGTGCTTCAGTTGCTCCTCTCGCAGTATGTTTTTCAATATATCTCCAAGTTACTTGACAGGAACATTTTCGTATATCTCCACCAAAATTTATATTTATGTAGTTTAGTAGTTTATCTATAGATTTCTGATGTTTTAAACTTGAAAATAATAACATTTTTCTATATTATTATACTAGTTTATTGAGCTCTCAAAATTCACTGCTCTCAGTTGGCCATCTAGGCTCTGCCCCCCCAGGTTTATTCTTCTGAGAAGCTTGAAGATTAGTAAATATTGAGAAGGCAAAGAGAAGGTTAGGAATGAGTAAATTGTGGCAACTGCATTCCTGATTGTGTTGGTGCTCTTATCTTGTAGAGACATCCAAGTTTTTGATTTTTTTAACCATTTGTTGAATGTGATGATCGCATTACACATGATTGTCAATTACTACTCAAAGTAATTTTGTTTGAGAGTCTAGGTGCTTTGGAGTAAATAGCATCAGTTTAGTTTTTTATGTTGATTTGTAGCTGGGAGTTTTAGGTTTCTGCATTTGAAAATAACTCATGTTAATTGCTGGGGCTCAGTTAAGTTTTTAGCAGAGCAGATAAGTGTAGAGTCATCTGTGTACTGGACTATTTTGGCATGTTTAGTGGAATTATAGAGATCATTAATGAAAATATTGAATTGGATAACAAAGCTCTAAGTATAGAGCCTTGGAGGACTCCAGCTGCAACTAAGAGGAAAGAAGAGAAATTTGTTTGCCATTTTGTTGCTTGTTGTTTGTCTGTCTGTTAGATAGTTGTAAAACTAGTTGACAGATGAATTATTGAGGCCACAGTGAATGTGTTTATGATGTATCTCTGGTGAGAGACAAAAGTGAACATTTTAGATAGTTTAAGGTAAAGTGAAGAAACTAGATGATGAGAGCTTCTCTTTTCTAGTTCACGTGACTAATAACGTTTATGAGAGCTGTAGTTGTACCATGGAATGGGTGAAAAACATACCCGTAATGGAGAGACAGTTGTTTTAAGAGAGGTGTTGTAAAAGCTGAATGTGTATAAGTTCATAGGTTCATAGGTAGGTACTAGGCTATTGGCCCTAGGGCCTATATAAGCCTAGCCAAATGGTACCTTGGCTTTTGCCACCCAAGAAAATTATTTTCCTGTCAAACAGAGCCACAGACGTGATCCCTGGGGTGAATGTCCTATCTCCCATCCAATCATCAAAATTTTTCTTGAAGATTGCTAATGAGGAGCTTTGTTTGATATAGATAGGTAATTTGTTCCAGAGTATGGGAAGTCTCTGAGATAGGAATCTATCCCTCGAGCATGTTTTGTTTATTGTGGTGATAAGGTTTAGGTCCCTAGAGCATGTAGCTCGGAAGGATTGGGATTTCTTTATGTGGAGCATGTTCAACAGCTCTGGGTTTGACATAGCTTTGTATGTTAGGCAGAGATCACCTCTGAGTAGGCAATATGCAACAGAGTAAAGCTGGAGTTTTTTGAGACGGTCTGCATAGGGTATCTGCTTGAGGCCGGTAATCCTCTTTGTGAGGTATTTCTGTGGCCTTTCCAGTTGTTGTAGATGTCTTGTGAGGTACATACCAAAAGGGGTGTTGTACTCTATAATGGATCTAATGATTGATGAGTAGAGGGGAACAATGTATCATTCAAGTAGTTTGGATATATGAGAAAGGATGACTGTGGATCTATAGTTTGAAATGTCTCTTGATTGTCCACTTTTGTGAACAGGTAACACAAAAGATTTTTCTTCCAGAGGATGGGGACATAGTGTTCAGAAAAAGACCATTTAATCAGAATAGAGGTACGTACACTACACCTCAGCAGTCATTTGTATATAATCAGTGGTAAGTTTGTCTGGTGCTACAGTATTAGTCTGAATTTTTGAAGGCATTTTTGTAGTGCATATTGGAAGTGATTTCAGATTTAGAAGTTTGGGAAATCTATAAGCTGTGGAGGAACTTGAATGGGGGGCATTATTGAAGTTTTTTGTTATTAAGGACACTGTTTGGATAAAGTGGTTGTTGAACTGACTGGGTAGGGTATTAATATAATTTGGTGTCATTGGGGTGGATTGGCAAGATCTCTAAAACAATTTGACTCCTCAGATAAAACTTCAGTCCATCAGTATACACCTACATCACAATCATACAATCTGATGACATTCATTTATAAAGCAGGGAGAATCCTGGTTTGTCATTATCCCTCCAGTTTGTTTTATTGGCATGCTTAAGTCATTGAGTCATTACCAGAGAAAGGATAGATGGACAAAAATTAACAGTTAAATGCCTTATACATGACTGCCTCCTCTCATTCTCTCTCTGTCTAAAATATATCTACTTGTACCCTCACAAACCTGCTCAATCAATTATTTATAATGTCTATATAATTAAATTATATAAACTCAAACATTCTTCCAATTAATCAAATGGTCAGCTAGAGTTACTTTCAAAACACTGGAGATTTAACTAACAGCTCACACATGTAAATGTTTAAGAACTAATCTGATTAACAACACTGCAAAACTGAATATGCTTGCATTTTGTCCTTCGTACACCATGATAATATAGTGGATATAGTCCTAAACATCTAAAACTCTTTATTGTAGAATATGTCATCTGTTTTAATACACCTCATTGTACCTTACAGTCTATTTAGATGAGTCTTGAAAGAGTAAAATTTGGTAGGCAGATTATTATGCAAATTATGTAACTTGTGGATTAAAAGGAAAGGATTTTCCTCCATTATTAAAAAAAAACAGTGAGAAGGGTTGCCATATTGGTGGAACTGTGGTATTGGTTGCTGACAACATCTGCATGCTGTGTATGGCAGACATTGCTTGTGGAACCAAGAAAGAAGGATTGATGAATCCTGTTAACTGACTTTGGCAACTAAGTTCATTACAGTTTACAAGTGGGTCTCTTACCATACTTCATCTAATATGGTTATATTTCAGCTTGCAGGTATCAACACACACCCAGTCATTTACTTAAGTTCAGAAAGACTCAGTGCAATTCCCTATGAGATACAAGTCCAAGATTCACTGGTCACTCACCGAATAATTTATCAAGCCTCCATATCACAGCAGATTTTTCATATATGGTGCAGTGCTGTCAGTAACTCAGATTCTAACTTAAATGTTTAAAAGTTGGAAATTACTGTTTTTAAAACTCAGGAAAAAAAATCAATGTTTTCCAGCAAATGTATTTCATTTGACCAATATCATCCAGTGGGAATATCGGCATAGGTCAGGGCCCACCACAGACTCCAAAATGGTGGAATAAACTTCAAGTATTAGTGGGTCAGGTATTGCACAAAAGTATTTCAACACGTTTAGCTTTATGACTTTTTTTGTTTTTTTAGGTCATTATAAGTATCTCTTGACAGATATTGAAATAAGACTGACTTTATTCATGTCCCCAGCTCTCTGTTATTCAAGTTACAAGAGCCAGAAGTAAATGAATGCATAGCCCAGAACATGTACTTTACAAAAATGACTATAAAAAGTTACTGAATTTTTGGAAAGATGGTGAGAATGCTTGATGCAATAAGCTTTAATATGAACTGCTATCACAAAATATACAGCAAGAAAGTGTTTAGTATTTTTGGTATTCAATCTTGAATCCTATTATAACTACACATAATCAAGGTTTCTTAAAGGAAAGGATCACAATCATTTTCCATCACAAAGGAAATGGACCATAGTCCAGTATAGGTCCACCAACCCACAGCCATGTACATATATATATTCTCCAAAGCTGCAGGATGGCAACTTTTATAACCTCAGATATGTTGTCATTTTTCAGAGGCAACTCCAAAACTAATGTAAGCATTGTAATACATGTTTTAAATCAGTCATATTAATGTATTTAGATTATGACCATAACATAGTATCTTTTGCCATGAATATACTTTTTTTGTGCGCTATTTACGCAGACCTACACCATTTCATGAAATGTGACACTACCATCTTATAGTTCTGCAAAGGTAGCATTGCAAAGTTAGAAGGCAAAATACATTTTCTGGCAACATCTGAATCTCATTGACACTTTTCAGTAAGAAAGAGAATACAATGTCAGCTTGAAAATGCTAGGAAAAATAATTTAAAAATGCAAATAGAGGGCAGTGTCAATGTTTTGCACAATTTTTGTATTACACCTTCAGATTTACAACATCCAGTCTATAGTAAATCACTTAACTACTCATTTTTCAGAGGTGATAAATATGTTTTACTAGCTTGATAAAATATTTCACATTTCTTGAGAGTAAAAAAAAAAAAAGAACATCAGGGCTCCTTTTGTTTATAAGAGGGACAAAAAGAGTCTGTTAAAATATATGACAAAACATTGAATAACAGTTTGAAAAACAAGATTAGCTCAAGCATGCAAGATTTTTTTCTCATTTAATGTTCATAATTATTCAAAAACATGCACACTGATTGAATAGGCCAATCAGAGTGCCCATTGTAAACTGAACATTCCCCAACAAAAAATAAGTCTGTTTGGAATTAATTTTCTCTACATCGCTAAAGGGTAATTTAAAATATAGAAAAACTTCCCTATGTTACTGCACACAAATTACAGCTACACTAAAAAGAAAATAAACTTATGGGTCTCAATATTTGAAGAGCCTTACAAGAACCTCCACAAACATGCAGATTCTACACAAAAGCACCCCACATAAGGCAGCACAGCAGCGTCCTCACTACATTAAAAATGTCGACTCCTCACTACATAAAGAAATAACACAAGCAACTTCATTGTACTGAAAAGGCACTTGCAAGTATAGGCTTGGTATATGTGCAGTATATCTTTTATGCCCAAAACTAATCAATAACAGCAGAACACTAAACTCCATTTATGCAAGGGCATTATTAAGAAAATGTATTTTTTTTTTTAATAATGTTATTGTATAAAATACTGCGGTGGTGGTGCTGTGGTAGCATTGTCGCCTCACAGCAAGATGTTGTGCCGTTCGATTCTCAGCTAGAGCATCTTCTGTGTGGAGACATGCGTGAATGGGCGTACCTTCGTTGAAGGTTGTGCACCAGGACTGGCAAACTCGGCACGTAAAAAATCTACTGCCAATCATTAGCGAACACGAGTTCTGCTGTGGCGACCCCTAACCGGGAAAAGCCGAAAAGACACAAACAATGTTATTGTATAATAGCAATAATCCACTCCTGTGTGAGGCTAATGCAGGATTTACCAATAGCTGGCTTTGTTTAATCAGTCAGACTTTCCCCGCATGATTAAACCATTCCAACTCTGGTTAAATCCTGCGTTACCCATACCCAGTCATGCATTATTGCTAAATTCTACTGTTAAAACCCAAAAGAACAAGATATAACATCTAATGTACCCTGTGTTCAAAAGGAATATCTCAGAATCTTGAAGCTGGGTACCTGCTTTATAGGTATGACTTTGATGTTTTATGTTTAGACCATTTTTTGACCGTACATTATTGTAGTGCGGCTGAGTGAGCTTTTATCATTTCAGCCTTGGTAGCCTTTCCTTGTTCATTTGTGCTCAGTGCCTTACACTTTAAGGACCCTCAAATGAGAGTGGGGGTCTGCCTCTGCAGGCCTCATCAGTGATCACTGTGTACTTTAGGAACTACATGTGAGTATTGGCTTGCTAGTAGAATTGCACAAATGACGGAGGATACAAAAAGACTTAATGTTTTTGTATTTCTTTAAGTTATAAAAGTAGATACGGTTTAAGTGCTGTAAACTAAAATGAATTACACTCTGTAACTCATATTGACAATTCTCAAACTCATACTTTGGCCTTCTGTGGAATTCCTTTAGAAGTCCATACATCACAAACGTATACAATATTTTGCCTTCTAAAACTGCCTTATATGCCGACTCCTCTACAACTGCAGTGTGTTTAATTCACACTATACCAGGGAGTTCACACAGGGCTTCATTCTGCAGTTTCAGTTCTTCTAAGCAATGCATAAATAAAACATTTTTTCTTCTTCTATCTTATTTTTCTGTTACTATAATGAGCAGTGCAAAATACCACAGCTACGGCTGGAAACCATTTGTCACTGATCTACCCAGTGAAATGTAGTTCAGATTCTACAGAACAACAATTTTATTACCACTAAATAGTGTTATGCTGTTAAAATATGTGTTTTGTCTGAAAAAATGCAAAGTAGAATGTCACAACTCCAGTGAGAATAATAATGGAATAACAAATAATGTTTTCCTGGAATTATTTTAAAACACACACTTTTGCGCAAGAGCGCACACACACACACACACACACACACACACACACACACATACCCCCACACACACACACACACACACACAAAATCTTCACAAACCAAGACCCTTCCACTATGAACAAAAGTGGATGCATAGAGATCCCCAAACCGCAGAAAAACACTTTTTACTGCACCCCCCCCAAATATATATTTTTATATATATATATATATATTTATATATATATATATATATATATATATATATATATATATATATATATATATATATATACAAGCTCCATGGTCACATCAACTTAAACAAGGGGAAATTTCCCCAAATGGTCATCACTGCTGACAGTGATTGTATATAAAGGAACTCCAATCATCGAGCTGAAGCTTGAGCATTCAGTCTTCGTCAACCAGTACGGTAATGTACCCAGACACATAGATACACACAAATACACATGTCCACAAACACACTTACCCTGCCCCACTCATACAGCTATGCAGAGACTCACAGTCATAGGCATAAACATACACACACGAGCAAAGAAACGTGCACACACACACACACACAGACACACACACACACATACATACATACATACACACTTTTGAAGATTTGCAGTCACATGCATATATTCACTGAATATTATATAGCCCTTGCTAAAGTACAGTATGCTAAATATTCCATTAAAATAATAAATAAACAAGGAAAGGGACTACTTTTTTTCTGAAGAAATGTTAAGCAATTAACAAAACAATCCTTTAAAATTATAAAACCATGAAATAAAAAAAAATCAACACCCCCCCCCCCAAAAAAAAAAAAAAAACAGAATCTGTTTGCTTTGTGCAATAATGTTATTCAGAGTGGGCATTATAGGTAAATAACAGACTTTCCAAGGGAAGAGAGACCCTTTGCTTCTGGTGTCAGGCCTCACACCACTTTTGGGTGGTCCAATATTTCCCCTGTATCGCCCATCATCTCATGCATTTTTGTTTACATATTATTTTGTGGCTTTTACTTGCCTAATTTTAAACAATGCAGTGCACATTAGCTACCCTAAACATATTATTTTATTCCTTTCATAATTAAAAGAGCATACCAGCTACACAGGCATTGACAAGGGAGACACATGTTCCAGTTAGAAGTGCTCGTACAACAATTTGGGCAAGGTCACTCCTTCTTTCAGGGGCCATGGAAGCTACAAAAAAAATATTATTGTTTAGAGACATTTATAAAGAACATATATCTTTTTAAATGTACATGGACAAAATATAATTAGAAATCAATGTCTGTCTTAGCTGCATGGAAGAATTTTTTGAATGAAATGGCTGGCACTTTGTGTTATTTTCAAAACATTCCTGCTGACTTTCAAAGATGAGAGATTACCCTCAGTTAGAATACATACACAGATATTTTCTGTATATACACACACACACACACACACACACAGACACACACACACCTCAGCTAATAGATGCAATGAAAATATTTCCTGTTATAATGGGTAGATATTTTTTTATCTATATGGATGAAAAATGAAACTAAGATGCAAAATATCATAACTGTAACACTTAAAATATAAAATAAAACAAACAAAACATTATTATCCTAAATATTGTAGAATTGTATTAAAATTGTTTTTTTTCCTACATGCCCAACACTCCATCCTTGCCCCTAGACTTCCATTTGCTAAATATACTACCTCCAAGGTTTAATCAGAGGAAAAGGGGGTAAGCAAAAATAACCCACCTTTCACTGTACTTTATTTTCCTAACCCCCTCAGAGCTACTATAACAGAATATGTGACAGAGCAATAAAAGAAGCACCCAATAATTGACAACAGAAGACTTTGCTTAAAGATACATGAAACTTTCATTTTCAACAAGGTATTACTTTATTTATTTATTCCACTCCATCTTTGTTAAGTAAGTGAACTGGGTTCAAGGACTATCTTCAGCAATGACCCTGGCTACAATGGAAAAGACAATAACATGTAAAAAATGTAGGTAGGGATACCCAAAAATACAACAACTGAGGTGGCTGACATGTACTATATTTACAAACAAAGCAGGGGAATGAAACTGAATAAGGAAGACATCACAAAATCAATAACAAGAAATCATGTGTTATAAATCCCTCAGAAACAATCTAAAGGATTTAAACTTCAGTACAAATTCTGAACTGTATATAAGATTATTGCACAGTTCCCAATAGTGTATGATGTTACTACAGTGTAATGACAATATACTGTAAATTATAAGATAGGAATCAGCTTGTGAATGGTGCATGGCTGTGCTGGTTAATAGTCATCACTAGCTACTCGACTAATCAGAATTTGCAAAGAGGAAAATTATTATATTTGCATCACCTTTGTTGTCATAAGGCAATTTCAGATAAAGAAAACCTTTACATTGTGGAAAGAAACCATTACTTGAGTGTAACCAAAAAACTCCAATGTAGAAGTGTATTTGCCCTATTTGTATAGTGTTGCAGTTACTTTCTTTGAACAGATGATTTCTTGAGTGTTTTCCTGAAAGTCAGCAGCCAGTCTATACTCCTAACCTTCAGTGGGAGCTTGTTTAAAATAGCTGTCATTTTTTTTAATGAAAGCTCTTTCACACTTAACAGGTATGAATGTGGCCCCATAGAACGGAATATCTTCATTATTTCTAAGCATATAGTATTGGTTTCTGAAGTGCAGCCTGCTGAGGATTGGTGGACAGTAGCAATCATTAAATATTTTAGAGATGAGTGTATTGAGCAATAAAGTAGCTCTAGCTGTAAAAGCTTGACAATAATTTGAGTTCAGAGTTTAAAGCAGTACAGTGATGCTCACAACTGATAGCAAAATGCATGAATCTAAGTAATAACAAAGGACAATATATTATTATCGGCTACCTACTAGTGGATGAAGTTTGAATTCTCAAGCAACAATTGTCTGATGCTCATGACACTGAAAACTAAAGTGCCTTCACAGGAAATCATCGTTGGCAAGATGTGCCAGCAGTCATGCCCTTTTTGGGATACTTTCTCCCGTCTTTGAATTGGTACGACACGGAAATGGCATATATAAATTTGAGAAGTGTGGATGGCCTGTATTCCACATTGTGTGTGTGTGTGGGGGGGGGGGGGGGGTTGGATACAGGAAGTTTTACTGTTACAATTAACACCATTTTTTTTTTGGGGGGTGCTGGTGTGTCTTTTTCAGGGATCACAGTTTGGTGATTCCAGTTCTCAGCAATTTAGTATTTGAAGACTCATAGTGGAAGACTTATTATCATATCTATGGTATCCTTCAAAACCTAAAATTTTATACATTAATTATAATAGAAAATGGACAAACTGGAGGAATTGGATTCTCAACCATTAAAACATTTGCAATTTCTTCAATGTTTAAAACATTAATTTGTTGAGTAGATGAATCATATAATGGGCAATGGAAATAGATATATGAGACACTAACAAAGTAAATTGTATGAGTAATTCATTATGAATTGTAAATAATAAAATGCTGTGGTTTGTTAAGGTATTTCTAGAAGGGAAATAAACATAAAAAAAAAAAATATATATATATATATATATATATATATATATATATATATATATATTAAGCATTCTTAGATACCGAGGGGTCATGGGTTTGCAGCTGTGTTGGACTACAACAAGCAGCATCTTTTGTGGGTTATTTCTCTATATTCTATATCATCTACTTTTTAAGTAAACAAGAATTTTGTTTTAGTACAAACTGTATGTGTGTCTTACATTCATTTTTCTGCCATGTCATTAAAGCCTCCTTCATGCTGTTTATTTGGGTACTTTGCTGCTTAACCATGTCTCCAATTAAATGCATTTATTTCATGCAGTCTTCCTTTGTTATATCCAGTTTTAAATCCATCTTATAATTTTTGTAGAAAGTTCTTGGATGTTTACTAGTAATACTTGTTTCTTCCTTCATCAATGAAGTTTCCTGGGAGTGGCAGTCCATTCCTCATTCTGAGCAGATGTTGGTCTGGTATTATGGGTATGGATTTTCCTGAGGGCTCTCTTGTCCTCCACTCCCATTGCCAAGATACTTTTATACATAGTGAGAGTGCCCTATTTCCAGGCATACTTGTCTGAGATGAGAGAATGCTATATGTTCACACTGATGGGCAGATCACTGAAGTCATGCTTGCACATGTCCTTGTAGTGCAATTTAGGGCTCTATTTCATCTTCTTTCCAGACTCCAGTTCTCCAAAGAGGAGGTCTTTCAGTATTCAGTCATCTGTCATGCATGAGGCATGGCCCAACCAATGCATATGCCTCTGTTTCAGGAGGGTGAATATGGGGGCAGTGCCTACCCTCTCAGGTGCTGCACTGTTGGGGATCTTGTCCTGTTATGATATACCAAGTATGCGCCTGAGGCAATGCATATGGACTACATTGAGCTGATGCTCCTGTTTTGAGCACAAAGTTCATGTTTCACTGGCCTACAGTAGTGTACACAAAACATAGCCTGTGTAAGACTGCACTTTGGTGTGCACAGTGAGCTTATTGTTAGCCCATACTGTCTTTGTCAGCCTGGAAAATGTTGTAGCAGCTTTTCCATTGTGCTTGTTGATCTCACTGTCGAGCGACAAGCTGTCCAAAATTATAGATCCTAGGCACACGAACTCATGGACGACCTCCAGCTTGTAGTCACTCATCCTGATAGATGGCTCATTTCTCATGTTTGGCCCATCACTTGGGTCTACTTTAAGCTGATTGTGAGGCCAAATTCCATGCATGCATCCACAAAGCATTTCACAAGTGACTGAGGTTCCTGTTGAGTGTGAGCAGCTATAGCTCCGTCGTCAGCAAACAAAAACTCCCTTGGACACTTCATAAGCATCCTAATCTCAACAGTTTGAAGAGATTGCCATCCATTTTGGATCAGAGAAAGATACCCATCTATAGAAGTTTTGAAAGAAAATTCCAACAGAACTGAAAAGAAGACACCAAACAATGTTGAAACCAGTGCACACCCCTGCTTCACTCCACTGAGAATCTCAAAAGGTTCAGATATAGATCCATCATACATGGTGGTCCCATTCCTACCTTCATGGAAGACCCTGATACTGCTGAGCAGTGTTGGGGATCAGCTGACCTTTGCCAGAATCACAAACTGACATTTCCTACAAATGAAGTCAAATGTCTTGGTCAGGTCAATGAAAGCAATATCCAGAGGTTTCTTCTGCTCCCTACACTTTTCTTGCAGTTGCCTAGCAGAGAAAACCACATCTATAGTAAACTGTTCATTTCTGAACCCACAATGAGACTCAGGGTAGACTCTCTCTGCAAGAACATGGATCCACTTCAGGATAACACGTTCAAACAATTTCCCTATAGTACTGAAAAGGGAGATGCCACAATAGTTGTTACAATCACTTTTGCCATCCTGTTCTTATAGATAGCAATGTTATTAGCATCCTTCATATATTGCAGTATGCTGCTTTCTCTCCAGCACTGGCAAAGAATTGCATGTAGCTCTGAGATTTGGATACTGTTGGCACATTTGAGGATTTCTGATGGAATACCTTTTTTTCCAAGTGGCTTTTCCAGAAGAGAGTGCTTTTAGCTCATCATTGAGTTCAGTTATGTTTGGCAGAGGCAAAATGGCATTCAGGGCTCTCTCTAACTATGACCTCTCTGGCATACTACTGTGAGTAGTGTTCCACCCAGTATTCCAGCTGCTTGGTTTTATCCAGCAAGACCTTGCCTGTGGTTCACATAAGTGGAGCGATCTTCTTTTGTGATGGACCGATGGCTTGCTTGATCCCATCGTACATTCCTCTCATATTACCAGTATCCATGGCCTGCTGAATCTTAGACCAGAGCTTGAGCCAGTAATGATTAGCACACCACCGAGCTACTTGCTGCACTTTACTCCAAGAACACTAGAGGGCCTGCAAGTTCTCTTCATTGGGAGACAACCTGTATGCAGCCAGTGCCTGTCTCATTTTCTCAATCAGGGGCATAAGCCCTCCAGTGTGGACTTCAAACCAATCAGCACACTTGACTGTCTTTTTCCCAAAGGTAGATATTTCAGTGTTATAGAAAGCATCCCATAGTTTTCCCACCTCTTGCTGATATCAGTGTCGTCCAAGCAGGGCAGGCCTTTTCAGTTGCTTGGACAAACTCACATACTTTTAAAGGGTACTAGTCTTGCCTATGTCAATGTCCAGCCTTTTTTCCTTTTTGGAGTGAAAGAACCTATGCAGCTGAATGTTTACTTTGCTACATATGAGGAAGTGGTCAGTATCACAGTCTGTGCTGCAGTAACTACATGTTGCCCTGACACTACTTAAACTGCTTTGTTTGGTGAGGATGAAGTCAGGCTAGTGCCAATGTATATATATATATATATATATATATATATATATATATATATATATATAGGGATTGTGGTGGGATAAGCTCTCACTATCTATAAAATGCTCCCATGGCATAATTCTGCAATAGCCTCTGACAATCCAAGTCCAGCTCCTAGCCTTCATGTGTGGGTTAGCTTCTAAGCCCGGCAAAATTGTTTGCACTGACAGGAGAAGTGGCAAAGGTAATGGCTGGTGCCTTAAACTCAGTTGCTTCAGGCAGGTGGGGCTCATTAACATGGAAAGGCAGCCTACCTAGGAGAAGGAAAACTATGATTATGAAATATGGCTTTACAAGAAAAAGTGGAAAGACTGGACTTTTGTTGACTTTGTTAAACTTGTTGGGAACTGAAAAGCATATACCCCACTTCATGTCATTAATGTTTTGAAGGACACTAAAGGGAAGGGAAAAAGGCAATTGCAAATAAAACAATTTTTGTTCTTAGTATTTACATAAACATTTCATGATATAAATTGCATGTTATATAGTAAAGCATTTTCAGTTATTGTTATATGTGAGAAAGATACTAATGTAAACAAGTACCTCTTTTCTTCTTTTTTAGTTTTAAGAAATTTAGGCATTACAATGTAAAAAGAGAAGAAAATGTGGACAAAAGCATGTGTAGGCTAATATGCCATAATCTTGGGTTTCTGAGGTTGGGGTAGGGTGTAAAATGGCACAGATTATAAAATATGTATACTTGATATGTTTCCTCTTACTTTTGAATAGGTGAATGTCTATTAAAGCTCTTGGCTTAATCTAATACGTGTGTGTGTGTGTGTGTGTGTGTGTGTGTGTGTGTGTGTGTGTGTGTGTGTGTGTGTAAGTAAATAAATAAGAGACCACTGAATGTAATGAAATGTTTTTCTTTAGCAAATACATATTTAGTATAAGTTGAGAAGTCTGCAGCAGAGGGCAGTTGTACATTTTGTTCTTATGTTTCCATGGAGACAAACTGACTACAAGGGTAGGAGTACTTTTTTAAGGCTAAAAGTTAAAATTTCCTGAAAGCATACAAGTTGTTTCTCACATCTGTGAGGGGAATGAAGATAAAACAAGAACAGACAGCTTTTAGTCTAAGTAGGACCACAGGATATAACATGTATCTTAGCAATGATAACCTTAATTTTTGGTTAGATAATGGCCATGAGTGCAGCTTTCATTTTGGAAAATTGTCCCTATCAGGAGGGTTAAGCTTCATTATTTGAAGATGTACATAGTTCTGTGTTTTTGTTTTAAGTTAATTGGTTATGGGGTGTTTGGGGGATGTGTGATTTTTGTTTGAGGGTTTACATTAAAACAAGAAGTCTTGTAAAATGTGACATAGATTCAAATGGAGAAGACAAGAAACAACTGTAGAAAAGATCACTGTGCCAAACACTAGAAGGTGCATATAACACAAAAGCTGGAGTAGATATTTAAAAAAACTGTTGTATATAATAGGTAGGAATAATAACTTTTTATCATAATGGCTACACTATCCATATAGTTTTGGAATGTGAATGGCCTTAGCGGTATAGACAAAAAGAAAAAGTATTGAATTATATTAAGAAATGTAGAGTGCAAATAGCAATGCTACAGGAGACATATTTGGAAAGAAGTAAGCACATGAATTTGATAACTTTGATAATTTTGATAATTCTGATCTGAGCTGATTGTGGATGATGTTACCTACACTGAAGATGAATATATAGCGAATGTACTCAGTGATAAATTTAGCTCTAAAGCCCCCCCCCCCATCTGTTCCTAAAGATATACCTGAAACTGGATCACTTCCAGCTATCACAAAAGACCAAATCTTAAAAGTGCTATCCAAGGCTAAAAGTACTCCATCACTGGATTCTGTCAATATCCCTAGATGCAGCTTAAGTAGCATGAAACACAGTTTAGTCATACCCATAACAACACTGTTCAATCTCTGGCTCTATACAGGTTTGTACCAAACAAATGGAAAGCAGTTGCAGTCACTCCCCTGCATAAGGGAGGACCTTCCACAGACTCAGGCAATTACAGACCTATAGGTCTGACTAGCCTCATATGCAAAACCATGGAAAGATTTATCATGGAATTATAATTAATCAATCAGGACATAGGTAATCTATCATGGAATTATAATTAATCAATCAGGACATAGGTAATCTCCAAACAACTTTGGATTTGTCAATGGCAGGTCTTGCTTACCTGGTGGATCTTTTTGAAAAGGTCATTAAGGCAATGGATTGATGGATGAATGAAGGTAAAATGGTACATACTGTATACATCTGCCTGGTCAAAGCATTTGACATAATTTCCCCCCAGGCATAGTAGAAAAGCTAAATAAACTGGGAATAAACCCCTATATCTCTCACTGGATTGCCAACTTGGTCACAGATAAGATGCAGATAATCAAAACAGAGAAAGTTACATCCTCAACAAGACCAGTCAGCAGTGGAGTCCCCAGGGATCTGTGCTGAGACCTCTCCTGTTTGGCATCTACTTTTCTGAAGTAAAAGCCAATGCCAAAGGGCTCTGGCTGACTATATTTGCAGATGACTGCAAGTGAGGAACAGTCATTGAATCCCCAAATGACTTAGCTATCCTGCAGAAAGGATTGTCTCAAATACATAACTGGTGTCAAAATCGTGGCCTGAAACAAAATGCCAAAAAATGCATTATTGTATCCTATAGGAAGTCATCTACCCAGGGAGCTACTACATTGACAATACACTCCTCTGAGCTGACCCATTTGTTCATGATTTGCAAATTTATGTGTACAGTGATATACGTTTTAATCAACATGTGTCTATTGTTGTAAGAAAGTCTTTCTATATTACACAGCTTATAAACAAAGCGATTGTGTCTAGATCTTGGGATGCCATTGTTCCCTTTTACTCATCCCTAATTAGACCACTCATTGTATATAATGCCCCCTCTGGCATTTTTCTGTCCAGACACATGCAACAACTGGAATGATCATAGAGATATCTTACTAAAAGGATACAAGATCTAAACAACATGTCCTACATGGACCGACTTAAAGCTCTATCGCTATAGTTTGTATCCTATAGACTGACAAGAGGTGACCTGTGTCTGAAATACAAGACATTCCCTGCCCCATTACTGATGGATATACTACACATCAGCAAGTCAAATGCCATCAAAAATACTTGATCTAGGGATCTAAACCTCTTCTGCAACATCAGCAGAAGGGTTTGGAGGGACAGGTACATTTCACAAAGGATATTGCTGCTGAGGAATTTACTCCCCATCCACATAAAACAAAGTTCATCCCTGTCCATTTTCTTTCACAGCTTGGATCTATGGATGGGAAACAGAAACAGAAAATTTACCTCAGGACTGCCCCACAT
Organism: Protopterus annectens; assembly: GCF_019279795.1. NCBI lineage: Eukaryota > Metazoa > Chordata > Ceratodontiformes > Protopteridae > Protopterus > Protopterus annectens. The sequence continues at coordinate 533,220,501 of NC_056749.1, read as the reverse complement.
ACTACTAATGGACAGAAGCAGCTCCTAAATGCTTTATCCCATGCATGGATCCCCTCAAATTATTTATGGTATGATCCCTGTTATTCTACTAGGGGTAATATATATTTATCAGTCATGGGATATGTAAGGCGAATCTATAATTAAATGGAATAGGTTATTTCAGGCTGAAAAAAAGGAAATTGGCTAAGCTTAAAATGGCCCCCAAGGGTATCTAGACTAGTACTTACCTATCTATAAAGAAAGGATTTCACAATGGATATTTAGCAGGGTATTATTGACAAAGGAAATGGGAGTACTGATACTAATTGTTAGAGGAGCGCCAATAGTGATAGAAGAGGGAGAAACTAGATAAAAATGGTATATTTGTGGCAGTACGGGGCTACTGGCAAGGGAGGAGGATTATGCTGGCATGAATTTATATTCCACCTACAACTATTATGGATTTTAAGAATATTTTGCAAGAAACAATCAGCTTTCAACAGTGCATACTGGAATTTGATTTGCAACAGTGAGGATGTATCTGGGGGGGGGTCACCTTCAGATGCCCGAAATCGCATTTCACCGACACGGAATCCGAAGGGTCGAAAACACCGACAACGCAGATGACCGACAAGGTGAAAACCCGACGGACTCGGTAAGTGTGCGATAGAGTGAGGGATTTAGTGTTAGGGAGCGGACAGGTAAGTGTGCGATAGTGAGGGACTGTGGGTTTAGGGGTGGGTTAAGTGAGTTAGGGTTAGGGTGCAGGTAGGGTGTGTGTGCGATAGTGAGGGACTGTGGGTTTAGGGGTGGGTTAAGTGAGTTAGGGTTAGGGTGCAGGTAGGGTGAGTGTGCGGTAGTGTCGTATCTTGGGGTTAGGGGTGGGTAAGTGAGTTAGGGTTAGGGTGCAGGTAGGGTGAGTGTGCGGTAGTGTCGGACCTTGGGGTTAGGGGTGGGTAAGTGAGTTAGGGTTAGGGTGCAGGTAGGGTAAGTGTGCGGTAGTGTCGGACCTTAGGGTTAGGGTTTGGGTTAGGGATAGTGGATATGTTATGTAGTGTACTGTGTTGTTTACGTGTAGTGTGTTGGTGTAATGGTATTCGGTGTTTTGCATTGTCGGTATTTTTTGTTGTCGGTCTTTTGGTGTCGGTGATTTGTGTGTCAGCAGTTTGGCGTTTCGGGCATCTGAAGGTGATCCATCTGGGGACCTAAAAGAGAAAACATGACAAAAGAGGGTTGATTTCTTAAGAAATCTAAAAAATATTTGGTATGGAATTATATTTCACTGGAACATGTGCATTTAATTGAAAGGTTTGACACACACACACACACACACACACACACACACACACACACACACACACACACATCCAATAACTATTTCAGATCATGTACCAATAACAACTAAGATACAAATGCAGGGTAATGAAGTACAAATGAAACACTGGCACTTCCCCACCTATCCATTAAAAAGAGAAGAATTTACTGAATGGGTAGTGGACATTATTTAAGAGTTATTAGGGAAGACAGACATTTCTTTAAAAGTTATAGCTAATGAGTAGGATGAAATGAAGGTGGAGTTTAAAAATAGGGTAGAAGTAAATAAAAAAAGAGATATGGTTAAGAAGTAACAGGAATTATTTAGAGGGGCTGACAAAAGTTAAGTATTGCAGAATAAGAAGAATCTCACAGAACAGGAGCAACTGCAGAGTGTTAATGAGAAAATAAGGGAGTGCCTAGATAAGAAGCATGAGTTTTGAAAGTTTGCTGATTGTTTTTTGATAATAATTCCAGAGCACAAAACCTTAGCACAACGACTTAGGCAACAGAAAGTAGAAAAGGTTGTTGCCAAACTTAGGAAGCCTATAACAAGAAAAATAACCAGAAATACTGTAGAGGTATTAGAGATATGTCACAAATTTTATGAAAATTTGTATAAAGCAGAGAAATGTGGAAATCAAGAAAGAGCTGAAATGAAAATATTTATGACTGACTTAAGTATGCCAATGTTAGAGGTAAATGAGGCTCAACAATTAACAGTTAAGATAACAGGCGATTAGGAAAAAACTGAGATGTATAATCAATCTGCAGGAAAGTCTCCAGGAACAGATGGTATTACTGTAGAAGTTTGGAAATTAGGAGGGAAGAAAACGATAAAGATCTGGAAGGTTTTGTTTAACAGTATTTTAAAAGAAGGGGAACACCAGCATCCTGGAAGAAAGGTGTGATGCATGTAACATTCAAGCAGACCCAACTTCATATGGCTCATTTCAATTTTAACCCACCATCAGAAATTGTTTACGTCTATAATAGCTAAAAGAATGACAAAGGTGTTGTCAGAACTGATAGATATGGATCAGTTTGGTTTTGTGGAGGGAAGGCAAACAGTTGACAACATTTATAGAACAACGATGATCCAGAGGGAAGCAGAGTGTAAGAAAATACTGCTGTTGTTGGTGGGTCTTGATGCAGAGAAAACATTTGACAGAGTAAGCTGGGAATTTATGAGTAGGTCAATGGAAGCATTTGCATTTCCTGCTAGAATAATACAGTTAATTAGGAGGTTATATGAGAGTTCAGAGGCAAAAATTAAAGTGGGCGGGTTCCTCTCTGACAAGTTGTGTCTGAACAGAGGAATCAAGCATGGTTGCTCTCTTTCCCCTTTATTATTTGCTTTTTATTTAGAGCCATTGGCAAAGAAAATAAGAGACTCAAAATGTCATGGATGTAATTGATATGGTAATCAATAAAAGTTGGCTTTATTTGCAGGCAATACTATTTTGTACCTGATAAATCCGGAAAAATAACCAGAGATCCTGTAGAGGTATTAGACATCTCAGTGTTGTGGAACATCTTGATTCAGTTTTAAGTCTTTTCGGGATATAAGAAAACAAAGGCTGTAGCTGTAAACTATATATCCACACATGAATTGGTCCAGCAAAACCCATAATTATGGGGACACAATAAAATGAACTATTTAGGAGTATGGATTAAAAAAGATTATGTTATGGCAGCTAACAACCAGTGGGTAGAGACTAAACAAACGATAATATAACAACTGAGAAAATGGAAGCTCTTGTTTAATGATATGGCTAGCAAGATATAAGCAGTGAAAATATTTTCATTCCCTTTAGTTTTATATACAGATCAGGCTTATTTTTATCAACCAGAGGAGAAGCTGTTAACAATAATTAATAAAGAGTTGAAGGAAGTTATCTGGTAGATGAACAGGGCTAGGGTCAATTGTGATAAGTTGATCCTTCCGACAAAACAAGGTGGTTTAGGATTACCTGATTTAAAGGGATATTTTAAAGCTACACAGTTAAGGCTCATATACATAACACAAACAGAAAGCTATAATTCAAAGTGTAAACGGATGATGATGATGAAATGGGGGGGGGTCAAGAAATAAGGAGAGAGTGGGATACTGGATGCAGATCCTTAAGGAGAATAACAACAGACATAGAGAATATTATATTCATAATGTAGCAGAACATATTTTAAGAACTAAGCCTACACTAGAATGGAGAAAGTAGATTTTGCTGACAGGGATGATTGCAATTAAGTGGGATGGAATTTACTGGATAAAACTGGCAAAGGAATCAAGGTAGTGGGAGCAAATAATTAGACAGGGAATGGTAATAGAATGGAAATAGGCCAAGAAGACATTTGGACTGCAAGCTAGAGTCTACCTTTCCTATCAGGGACTGATTTCAAAGTATAGGCAAAGAGAAAGGGATGTGGGAATCCCAAGCGAAAGACCTTTTCTGGAAAATGTTTAGCTGAATTCAGAACATACGCTGCTGTTAAAAAAGGGGATAATGAGTACAGTATATAAAATATTGCACAATAACTACACAAATCAATCAGTGCAGGTTACAAGGGATCAGGAAGAGAGACTGGATAAGCAATTCACAGAGAAATAATGAGAAGACATATGTATGGCTCCCAAGTATACAACAATGTCTAGAAGATTTAAGGTTTTTGCTTGGAAGTGCTTGCATAGGTATTTGTATACCCCTAGCAGACTTCAAAGAATTTATCTTCAGGTAGATGACAAATGTTGGAGGTGTGATGGGGAAGAAAGAGGTAACTCGGAACATATATTTTAAGAGTTTAATGAGTTGACAGGCTTCAAAAAATCCATACATAGTACTCTGTCAGAAATATTTTGTGAACAAATGGGTGTAACTAAGGAAATTATTTTTTTGAGCTGGGATACAAGATCTGAATTCTTTAGATACTGTAAGACCTTGCTAAGTTTAATTCTGGTGCTGCCAAAAAAGCAATTACTAGCAAATGAAAATCAATGTCTAAACTAACTGTATTCAAAGTACTGAATATTATAACAGAGATAAAAGAACTGAAAGTATGATCTTTAGAAAAGGGTAGGAGCATATTTGGTAGATAAATATGGAAATTGTGGGAACAATACATGCAGAAGAATGTTTTGGAGGAGGAGTGAAAGTCAGGAACTGAGCAATTTATTTAATGGTGGATTGATGGTAGTTATACAAAAAACATATGTGATGTATAATGTTTGTAACTAGGAACATGATAATGTGTTTTCTGTTATTTTATATAAATGTAATAGTTGCTTATGTCTTAAATGATAATACAATAAATGTGTTAAAACATATTCAGGTAAATGGTGATATAATAAAGAGCTAAAAGCTGTTTTGCTTGACGGTCATTAATAGCACACATTTCAACAGGGTCAGAGCTGACCACCATTGAAGGAGCTTATCATTACTGGTGTTATTTATATACATCACAAATTCATGCAGGATTTCAAGTTTTCTCCAGTGCTGTCTTGACACTATCAAGGTAATGTCACCAGAAATCTATTTATGGGAAAATGGTTGTCCATAATCATAAATAAAATTCTCCTTCCACCATCCCATACATAGATTTGAATACATTCATGCCATAGGGGTGCACATCACTATACTTCTAACTTGTTGGCATCAATAAGTTTGTAAAAATATAAATTTTCAAGATGTGGACTATACTTTCTGATGTAGGATGCCTTCCTAGTAACTTTGGACATGCAGAATGCCTACTTCCACATTCTTGTTCTCAAAGTTCACAGATACTACTTTCTCTTTGGAGAAATTCTTCTTCTTCTGCTTCCAGTACATCTCCTTATCATTTTGCATTTCCACTGCACGCATAGTGCTCACCAAATCTCAAGCAACACTATTTGCTCATCTTAACTGATAATGGACTTCTTATTACAACTTACCAAAACAAAGTCTTTAGGTGCAAGGACATTTTACAAGGCCCTGAGAAGCATGCCATCTTCTGTCCTCATTACTCCCAATGCAAGATTTCATATGCTGAAAATCTAGGAGTACATCAAAAGCCTTTAGGATCAGCATTGTCAGTTCATGAAACATATTTTCCCTCTGATCTCCTTATTGATAAAGATATTTAAGGATGGATCCTTCAGAATTTAAAGAACCAGAACCTTCCTTTATTACTTTCAGTAGCAGACAAGACATTGATGATTGACTCCCCTACTCTGCTTGTGAATGAGATTTCCAAAAACTTAGACTCTGATCATAATATAAACTATAAAAATTTGTTGGCAGTCTGCCTGGCTTTCACAGAATTCAGGCCAGTGCTGAAACCAAGAGTTATGTGGACAGGCACATACAGTAAATGCAGTCATGCATCAACAAGCATGGAGAAACCTTCTGCTATTCACTCTGCAGACTAATTGTGACAGTTTGGGAACGAGGTGCTTCATATGATCTTGTCATCAAAGCACAATGGAAAACACAGCAGGGAAATGTTAATCCCTCTTGAGCTGACATTAAACCGGCAGACCTTTCATCTCATCACTGAAATGCAAGGTCTTCCAGAATTGGAACTATTTGCCTCTCTTCTAAACAATAAGCTTCCATAGCTTTCAATCTTCCATATCCAGAATGTGGAGTACTACCTCTCATAATGTCGAACAAATGGACAAAATGTGGAAAACTTACTACCAATTTATTAACAACTTCAACTAAGAACCTACCAGCAGGGATAAACTGTGTTACATTATGCTTATAAAAATACTTTTGATTAATTAATATGATTTAGGATTATTTAACAAGGATATAAGTTAAAAAATTCTTAACAATAAATGTGTGACAGACCCTTTCAATGTAAAGCACTGAGGAACATGGATTTTTTTAAGACTCAAAATGAGGAACATTTCTTATGTGGAGGTACACGTGAGAGCTCTGCCAGCTTTTCCTGTTTTCCTCAAGGTACCATCACAGCAGAACAATGGTAACCCACAAATCGTCAGTAAATCAGAACCAATAGCCTAGTATGCATTTAATATAATTCATTTAATTCTAATACTGCGGTAAATCTAAATCATAACTCTGTTGTTACTTTATGATCAAGATGGCTGTATTACCCATCTTTGACAAATATTAATCACTCTGTCTCTAGCCACATTGTTTCATAGCAATATTCTAACTCAGTTAGAGGGTACAGTATTGCATCTAGCCTTCCATCTCTCAATCTGACATAATGGAAGCTGTCAGGTTCATTTTTAAGAGTCATCCTTTTCCCCTAGGAGAAGTACTTGAGTCAGAAAGAACTTAAGAGGCCTACCCCCCAAAAAATGCATGCCACTTGTTTCTCATTGTTGTTAAAACAGTTTATTAGATAAAGATTTTAGTTCACGTCCTCAGACTGAGGTATACCTTACTGTCTTGACTAATGTTTGTCTGGCTTAACCTTCAGTAGATACATCTGTCCACATTTTTAAAGCCCAGGTTTCCATTTGTTGCCTGTAATATTGCAGTTATGCCACTTATGAAGAGTACCTTCATTTTGGACCTGATAGTATTCCAGTCTCTTTAGTATGGGACCTCAGGCTCCTAAATAACTTGAAACTGCCTTCCATTGAAAGTACTTTCTCGGTAGACCTGAAATATCTTTATTGAAAAACTCTTTCTTAGCACTTATGCCTACTAGAATTTCTGAACAGCAACCCATAATGCAAAGAATCCTATACAATCTTCTAGAAGGGCATTGTTTAATTGATAACCAATCCTTCTTTTACAGTAAAGATGGTTTATAAGCTTTCATTTAATCAGTCCATTCAAATGGCTTATTTGACAAACAAATAAACATAGGAGAAATGATGAAGTATATTATAGATTTTTGCAGGTAACCTTAGATACTACTTTCAGAGAAGAAAACCTCTGAGACAGCCTGACCATCTACCTGTGTTTTTATGAAGGGTAAACATAATCAACCAGTTACTAAACGGATACTTGTTGACGTCGTTGCATTCTGCTATAATAGCCATACCACTCAACCCTATCAGCACAAGAATTCTGGACAAAGCCAAAAATAATGAGAGAACAAAGGCACAAAATCCACGGCAGTTTTAAATACTGTTAATAGAAAGTTGCTAGAATAGTAGGTTTTGCATGCCTTTTCTGAAGGATGTGAAATCTGAAACTCAAATGTTTGTCTTATTTAGTGACTTAAATTGTTAATGATTTGCAAGAAAACAGAAATTGCATGATGGACATATCAAAAATTTGAGGCAACAATCTAGATGTAAAATTATGGATAGCTGAGAGATATGATGATATATATAACAAGGCTTTGACTGGGGTGGATTAGAACCCATTTTATCAGACAACCATCTAGCTTTTTCAAAGCTATTTCTGTCTAGAGTATTTGTGAGGCTGCTGTCCGGGCTTCCTTCCATACGTTCACTAAACCTTAAAACTGGATGCCCATTCTAGAAGCACAGCATGTTTTGTTTCAGAACATGTGGTATTAAATCCACCCATTTTTGGGAGCTGAAGGTACACTGCTTGGGACTCCCACAAATATAACTGTAATTCCTTCAGCAGTGATCCTTATAATCAGCCTAGTACAACTATACATCATAACAGTACACGTTCAGAACTAAGCTCATTTCTACATATCAGAGTCATACTCTGAGTTTTACCATATGGGTCTTTGGTTAAAAGTTATTATTATTTTAGACACCCAGAAGGTTTATTAAATGGAAGATGCAATTGTCAGCTTAACTGAAAATGGAAAATGCAAACAAAGCTAATTTATATTCCTAATTTTAGTTTTGCAACTAGGAATACATTTGTAGTGCATTATATGATGTTCAATCTAAACTTGATTTTCAATTATTTTTTTTGTTTAAAAATAAGAAACATCTTTATTAAATTATCACGTATGACATGGGCAATCACACATTTATATAAATGAAAACAAACCATATTGACATAATTTTAGTTGCAAACATTATACATCACTTGTAATCTATCCAGTCATTGTCAAACATTACATAGCTCATTCAAACCCTGCCTTCTTTTAAACCCGTTTCTCCTGTGCATGTATTGGTCTCACAATTCCCATTTTTTCTATATAATTTGCACCTACTCTTTCCTAAAGGTCCCAGTTCCAGTTGTTTTATCTCTGTTACTATATTCACTACTTCTAGTGCAGTTGGTTTAGACTTTGATTTCCATTTTCTAGTAATTGCTTTTTTGGCAGCCACCATAGTTAGACTCAGCAAGGCTTTATTATATCTACGTACTTCTGATTCTGTATCATAGCTCAAAAAATCATTTCCTTAGTTACACCAATTTACCCACCCAGCATCCCCAACAGAGTAGTCTGCAGGGAATCTGTAAAGCATGACAACTCATTACACTCCCAGGAAATATGCTCCCAGTTACCTCTTTCTTCCCCATCACACCTGCAACATTTGCTGAGCATAAAAGTTGGATCTGTATTTGTTACAGAAATTTTGTTTGTTTTAGGTTCATAGGTTCATAGGTTCATACTAGGCTATCTGCCCGAGGGCATTTACAAGCCTAGCCCATCGTTTTGTGGCTTACGCCACCCCTTTAGTATGGGGAACTATACCCATTATTTTGCTGTGCCTCTGTCGAGCAGTGACACTGAGGTAATCCCTGGGGTATATCTGCGATCTCCCATCCATTGGTCAAGATTTCTCTTGAACAAGGCCAGCGAGGTGCTCTGCCTCACATGTACCGGGATTTTGTTCCACAGCATAGGGAGTCTTTGGGTGATGAATCTATCCCTCCAGCATGTCCTATTAATAGCCGTGTCGAGGTTTAAGTCTCCCGCCCTTGTGGCGCTGATGGATCTAGATTTTTTGAGGTGAAGCATATTCATCAAATCTGGGTTTGACATGGCCTTGTATGTCAGGCAAAGGTCACCTCTGAGCAAGCGGTAAGCGACTGAATAGAGCTGGAGTTCTTTCAGTCGGGCAGCATAGGACCGATTTTTGAGACCCTTTATCCTTTTGGTGAGGAACTTTTGTGGCCTCTCCAGCTGCTGCAAGTGTCGGGTCAGATACATTCCGAATGGGGCATTGTACTCAATCATTGGTCTGATGAGTGATGAGTAAAGGGAGACTATGACCTCCCTTGATCTAGATGAGAATCCCTTCATGATAAGGTGGGCAATGTAGAAGGTCTTCCTAACTACTTTAGCTACATGGGTGTCGAATGACAGACTACTATCAACCTGGGTCCCCAGGTCCCTGATAACTTCTTCTGTGCTCAGTGGATTGCCACCTATTTGGTAGCTAGGGGTAACCTTGTTTTTCCCGAAGGGTATGACTATGCATTTTTTGGCATTTAACTTTAGGCCATGGCTCTGGCACCAGTTATCCGTTTCTGTGAGACCCTTCTGAAGGATATCTGTGTCAGATGTGTTTTCTACTATGGCACCCAGTTTGCAGTCATCTGCAAACTTTGTCAGCCATAACCCTCCTGTGTTTGCTTGTACTTCAGAAAAGTAGATGCCAAACAAGAGTGGGCCCAGGACTGAGCCCTGTGGGACACCACTTGTGACAGGCTTTGAGTCTGACATGGCGCCAGCAACTCTGACCCTGTGGGTTCTGTCACTCAGCCAGTTTGCAACCCATCTTGTGATGTATGGGTTAACATTTAAGCTGATGAGTTTTTCAATGATACCCGAGTGGGGTATTGTATCGAAGGCCTTAGCCAGATCGAGGTAGGCTGTATGGACTGCCTTTCCCTCATCAATGGCTTTGGTGACTGTTTCAAAAAGTCAACCAAGTTTAAAAGGCATGATCTGCCTTTGACAAAGCCAAACTGGGTTGGATCCAAAGTCTGCAAATTCCTATGTCTTTATTTATGAGGTCCATTATGATCCTCTCCATGGCTTTGCAGATAAGGCTTGTCAAGCTAATGGGCGGTAATTTCCAGGGTCGGTGGAGGCACCGCCTTTGTGAAGTGGGACCACAGTTGCAGTGCGCCACTCCTGGGTGCGTATCCAGAGGTAAGACTTTGATTAAACAGTTGTCCTAGCTGTGGGTTTAATTCCTCATTGAGTTCGTGGGGCACACAGCCGGGGACACCATCAGGTCCCATGGACGCTGTGTTATTTGCTTTGGAGGCAGCAGTTCTCACTTGGGCACTGGAGATGTTTGGGGGCTGCAATCGTTTGGTATAGATATCTCTCCTTTTGGGAGTTTGCACTGAACCTGTCAGCCAGTATGTTGGCAATGTCTGTAGGATCAGTAATCTTCACATCATTTTGAACTAGTTCTGAGCATATTTGGGAGTTTCCTCCTAGGTTTCTAACATAGCTAAAGAAGGCCTTATGATTGTCTTTTGAGTCTTTAGCTATTTTTCTCTCGAAATTTGCTTTGGATGATTTTATGAGAGCTCTTAGTTTTTACTTATAGTGATCAAGGGTGTCTTACCTTTTAAGGATTTTGCTCTATCTTGTAGTAGCTTCCTCCTTTTGTTGTAGAGTTTGTTTATGGCTGGGGTCCACCAGACTGGACGCTTGCCTTTGGTACAAAGAGTCTTTGTTTTGCTTGGGATTGCCTTATCCATGCAGTCCTGCAGGTGCTGGTAGAAGGCATTTGTAAGTGATTCAGCGGCTTGAGTACTGTTTTCCGCCGGCTCGGGGCCTTAAAGGAGACCACACTAGTCTTTAGAAGTGTGAAGTCGGCTTTTGAGAAGTTCTTTACTGTGGTCTTTTTTATTTCAGGGGGGGGGGGGATGAGGACCTCCAGCGAGATTAGTTTGTGATCTGATCTCACCAGTGAGGGGTATACTTCCGGTGTTGAACATTGTGCTCCCATGTTCGTGATGATGAGATCAAGTATGTTATCTCCTCTTGTGGGGATGGTGACTAGTTGTTCCATGGCATTTGAGTTTATGAATTCCAGGAACCTTTGGGCTAGGGTGTTTGGGCTTGAGTAGTGTTCCCAGTCTATATTAGGGTAATTGAAGTCACCTAGTATGATGGTGTTTGGTGATACATTTATCCCCTCTAGTGTTTTCAGGAAGGCCATGTGAGGTTCCTGAGTTTGTGAGGGTGGCCTGTAACATGCTACAATTTGCAGAGCAGTCTTGCCTATGGTTAATTGCACCTGGATGGTCTCCGATGCATCGTGCGTTGCCACCAGTCTTGAGGTGTGGGTGTCCTTGATGAATATGGATACCCCCCCCTCCTTTCTTGGTATTGTCCGGATTTTGGGGCCGGAACGCATGATATGAGGTAAAACCTGATAGCGCTGGGGTGCTCTCAGGAGCCTTGAACCAGGTTTCTGTCACAGCACAGACATCGATGTTCTCCATACTGAGAAGGGCCTTGAGTGCGTGCATTTTGAGATTTAGACTTCTGGCATTGAGCAGCATTACCCTTAGTTTTTTTCCTTTTTTGTGTTCTAGGGTGGTAGGTTTAGAACTTGAGCCTTGCCTAAAAAAGGCACTATGGGGGTGGCAAGAGCCTTTGCCAATATCCAGAATCCCAGGGGTGACAGGTGCAAGCCGTCCCTTGCGAAGCAGTGTGGCTTGTCCAGCATGTCATCCCAGGCAGACAGATACTGGATCCCCTTTGAATGACACCAGTGTTTAAGCCAATTGTTAAAGCTGATCATCTTATCTCTGTATTGTGGCATCATTCTTGGTGAAGGTAGGATACTGCTCAAGGTCAGGGTCGTACCTGCCTGGGCTACATAATCAGAGAGCTCCTCAATGTCTCTTTTCATGTAGTCCAAGGAGGTACGTCTCAGGTCGTTTACACCAGCGTGGACAATGACTGAGTCATATTTGTACCTGCTATTGAGAGACCTGAGTGCTTGCGTTATGTGGTGGATTCTAGCGCCTGACAGGCAGCTTACTGTGTCCTTCTCCTTACTCAGTCTGGTGAGCGGGACGTCAGTGTGTCTGACTATGGAGTCACCAATGACTAGTGTGTCTGGCATTGTGTTTGGCCTTAAGGGCTGTGACTGTTTGACACTCTGACTGTGAGGTCTATGTGTTGCAGGTGTTGTGTTCTGAGGTGGTGGTTGTTTGGGTGTCTGCTTTGGTGGCCTCTGCTGTTTTGGTAGATTTTTGATCAGAGCCTCCGAGTATGTCTTTGTGTGTTTATGTGTATGATTTGAGGTTGTAATGGTACTATGTGAGACTGGGTCTATAGTGTGTGTGGTAACCTTCTCCTCCTGACTGGTCTTGCCAGTCCTATGTTGAGAGAGCTCAGCCTCCAGTTTGGCCGTATAGTTGCATCTCTCGCATGTATTTGTGTTTTGTGGGAGGAGGAGAGGGTTGTCTGTGTACATGAGGCAATTGTAACATTGCCTCAATATTCCCAGGTTCACCAGCTGAGCAGGAGAGGACACTAGCAACTGATCCCTCGACATGCTAGAAGGATAGACAAAAACTTTAAAAAGATTCAGGGGGACGTGGGTGACCGAGAAATGGGGGGTTACCTTTTTGGGGTACTATCTATGACAAGAGTGCCGTATCAAGGTAATAAGTACTGCAGGAGCAAGTGCTAGGTTTAACAGATAGAGAATAGTCTACTTGGAGTCAAGTAGAGATGATCTTTTTAGTTATAGGATACGCTGATTTGATCAGTAGTATAGTTCGAGGAAGGTAGTTTTAAGGGAAAATTTGAAGAGTGGACTTTAGGTAGCCCGAATAGTTTAAACCTGCTTAACCGGCGCTGCCCTAGTGTGCAACAGTGGCAGCTCCGCGCTAAATCGCGCTAAATCATGCTAAATCGCGCTAAATCGCGCTAATTTGCGCCAAAGCGTGCTTTATAGCAGGGGGCTGGAAAAGACAGGAGGAATGGCTTACAATTGAGGTTTGTTATTGTAACTTTGAAGCATTTCACAAAATGTGCCATATCACTTAAACCTTTATTATAGTATAACGTTTTGAAACATATAACAGTATTAGTTCTTGCAATCTTAAATTTTATTACTTAAGGTCTATAAGTATTTTTGAGGCTACAGTCATTATGGCCACCTTCCAGGAACATTTGTTGAATCGGTACTTTTGTTCAGGTCATTCTTGGCTCAAAAATGAGGAACAGCCATATAGCACAAGATATATAGTCTCTAACAAAATGACACCCTTGAGTAGCTTCATGTCAAGATGTTACAATTATGTTCTCTTAGAGATATCCTATTGCTCACATTTGGCTACCAGGCACGTGATGTTTGATATCCTATTTATAAGTGTAATTCTTATAGCAGTGCCCTTACTGCTGTGGAAAATCATGCACACACAGCTCACCTACTAATCTACATTATCATTATTATATTTGTATATGTTTTAGTCTGCAGCTTTTTCTCTATTTGTTGAGTTTACACTTTGCTTTATATCACGTCTGCATGGTATTGCTCCTGATTTTATTTAAATAGTTAGATCTCTTCTAGATCTTGTTATTGTTTACTGTTATTTTATAATGATGTTCTTTCATATTGGCATGTATGTGAGTTTTTCAAGCCACCTAATAATACTAAATGACACATTTTGATGGAACTCAATATACTAATATAAGAGTTAATACTGTCGTAGTCCTGGCAGCATGCTACTTATCACCATCATCTTATTTTAGTTGATATCGCCCCAAGCAATTTCTGACTTCACATGCTAATTGTAAGCCATTTGCAATCTTGAAAACCTTGTAATTACAGTTGCCTGCCAAAATGTATCTACAAGTGTTTTAACAGTGCAGAATGTTGATGACACTGCATAAAGTCCATGTAGATCACATTGGCAGTATTTCCTTGCTTCATTTCAGCTGTGACTAGGTCAGATACTATAATGGGATAGACAGGAGAGGCCTGTATTCTAAGAGACCATGATTTAGACAGCTTTCAATTACAATGCATGTCGACTATTCATTTATTAGCCTCTTCATCATTATCCTCAGACAAGATATCAGGCTAATTGGATTTTATTTATCTAAATCCAGCACTTACCAGATGTCCTTATGCAAACTACCACAGTTTTTACCCACATCCCCTACATAGAACCTGTTTCAGTGAATAAGAAGAAGCAGGTCACATGTTGTTCTTACGAAACCTCTGTGAGTTGTTTAATATATGCTGACCCTATTCACTTTTTCACTGTCCTGAAACCTTCCTGAGCTGTCTCTCAGCTTTCTCTTTTGAAAATATATCCATCCCATCATCCATGTAGCCATCCAATCATCGATCCATCCATCCATCACATGTATCCTTTGCTGAATCACTTGCCTCACAGCTCTATACCTTCCCCTTTTAATTCAGCCTTGTTTGCCAGCCTGTACTCCATACCCACTAAAAACTCTCTCACTACCCTTCTCTTTCCTGGCTTTATCATAACTTTTTGAATGTCTCTGTTGAAGATGTATCACTGCAAATGCTAGAAATGTTGCTGTTGTTTATAGGGTGTACTTTCTTTGTTAACTTTGCTGTTTTTCCTCTCTGTTTCATTTTTTTCCATTATTTCTTTTAGTATCGCCTAAGTTACTCTTCTCTTTAACTTCCCTGCTGCTGTTAAACTGTAGAATGACTTCCACTTCTTTTCTTACCTTCTGCATTTTATTTTTCATTTGTTAACTGGGTAAACTCACTAGGCCTATTCCTCTTTTCAGAGAAGCCCTCGGGCACTGCCAAGTTAAATGACTTGAAATAGATCCAACACCAACAGAAACGTGAATATCCTGAACGTGACCAATAAGTGTTCCAACTCCTTCAAATAGTAATGAAATTTATTCCAAACATATAAAACACGGCACTAACATAAAAACATGGTAACTGACATAAAAAAACTGATACGAAAAAAAAAATTTTCGTATCAGTTTTTTTTGTATCAGTTTTTTTCGTATCAGTTTTTTTATATCAGTTACCGTGTTTTTATGTTAGTGCCATGTTTTATATGTTTGGAATAAATTTCATTACTATTTGAAGGAGTTGGAACACTTATTGGTCACGTTCAGGATATTCAAGTTCTGTTGAAGTTAAATGACTTGCTCAAAGTCACACAGTAGGCAAATGGAATCAAATTCTCGGCTACAGGATGAAGTTCATTAGTAGCTCATAGGCTTAATATCCTGTGCTAGACTGACAGACTTAAATTACCCTTGATCCTCTCTCTGTCATCTGAACTGTAAATCACAGAGTGATGAGGTTAATATTTCCATGGACATCCTGATGTAGTAATAATCATTGTTACATCATTATATGCAGATGTAATAAAACAAACTGAATACTTGGAAAGGTCAACAAAGTGTAAGAAAAATGAGACTGCCTTTTATGTGCAATCACTTCAGTACAAGATGGAAGACATGGTGTCACTGACATGTCTCTGCAGTGAAGCAGCATTCAGACTCCCAGTTAAACAAAAATATTTCCAAGCTAAGAACAGATTGAATTTTTTTGGTATTCTTCTGATTAAAAAAAAATAATTAAATTAAAAAAACAGAAAGTATTACTACATTATTTGCACTGTAGGTTAACTTTACAGCCAACATGGTAACTGGTGTCCCAAAAGAACAAAGGCAAACTATGAGAAAAAGAAATAAAAGGGACTAAATATTAACCATTGGCTTTAACTGTTTTTGTTTTTGATCTTATTTTTAGATAAGACAAAAATGTCAGCACAAATCAATATAGATGTGATTACAGTGAGCAAAGAGCGATTTATTAATATTAATACTTACACAATCCTCCAAGCATAATTCCGATGGAACTGAAGTTAGCAAAACCACAGAGGGCATATGTTGAAAGTGTTTCTGCTCTAATCTGCATGTAAAGTACAAAACACTCAGTGAGTGATTATAGAGATCAGTGAAATAAGACATACAGTCTACTCATAGGATGGAATGATAAACCTGACAATTTTCCTTCTGATTAACCAGATCTTGTTATTTAACAATATCCTGTAATAGGCTGTCTCAGCAAGGCTAAACATCCACATAGTTATTGTAAAGGCATTTTCAAAACTGCAAATCCGGCTTATGTTTTCTCTTAAAATATTAATGAAAATAGCACTGTACAAAGTCAGAGAATAAACTTTAATACAAATAACGATATACACACAACTACGGTTCTCTACTCCTGAATCTGTAGCTATACTATGTATGATTGGGTCCTATTTTGTCAAGACCAGGTAGTGTGAAACAGATCCAGTGAATGGGCTTAAAAGGGCAGTAATATTTTAATCCTGATGTAAGGGGCTTTGCCAGTGCACAGCCTTTTCTTAATAACCAAGTTTGAGGCCACGCATATTTAAGGTAGGTTATAAATTCTGGATTTTTAAGGCCCTATTTACTGGAACAGGCTCACATTGTTGAGTCCCAGTGAAATGAAAACCAGTGAATCAACAAATATCCTCCCTTTTTACACAATAACATAAAATACTTACAAAACATTTGTAATAATTTTTGAGTTAAATATTTGCTGCATGTACCCCTAATTCGAAGTGCCAGCTCAGTGAATCCATACAAACATAGTACAACCCTTTGCACAAGTGTTACAAAGCAGTGGAACTAGGCTGGCCTTTGATAGGCTATTGTTGTAAAACTCAAGACAGTGAGAACTTTGTTTCAGGCTCCTAACACAACTTGAACAATTAATGGAGTATCTTCATACTGCACAGATGTACTGATTAGTAATAAAAATAACAGAGATCATTTTTATCTTAGAAATTATTCTATCATCTATCTGTCTATCTATCTACATCTGTCTGTCTATCCGTATGTCTATTTCCTCCTTCTCTGGTCTCTGTGTTGTCTCTCTGTCTCTTGTCTCTGTGAATATATAGATCATACACTAGTATCTATCTATATTCACCCACATCTACTTATCTATATAGATAATTATTCCACCAAATGATCAAACACTACACTGTTTTGTAAGTATTCTCTGTGCTTAAAGCATTCTATTCTACTTACTGCTTTCTATAGTACAGAAAGAATATTTAGCAAAGATTAATGAAAACTGTATATTATCCTAGATGTATAATGCCAGTGTATTTATTTCCCATTAGAAGTAAACCTTTGCAGTATATTGATGGTTTACTATAAGCAAACAGCTGCTGAATTCTGATTCTCCGAAACGTATTGCAGTGTTTATTGCATCAACCAAAGTTTTTTGTTCCATTATAAAAGACAGTCGTGGCAAAAGCTTGAATTTATTTTGTATGTAAATCTTGAAGAAAAGGATTCTTTCTTTTTCTATTCAGAAAACCAAATTGCTAATGGTGTGCATACAGAGTGGTCATTATAATGTGACGTTTTCTTGTAGATCACAATATTCAGAAGATCAAAACTCTTTGTGAAAAAGTAGTATATCTGAATAGAAAACACTTTGGTTTTACATCTGCAGATATTTCATGAGTTATGTCATTTAATGTGGGTTTCCCTGGTCATTTTCCTTTGCTGCCTCCTGTGGATGGTTTAAATCCGTGCTAATGAAAGACTGGCATTCATGCAGGTGGATTCTTGATAAACAGTGAAGCTCATCTTCCTCATTAGTCCTGGTCTAACATAACGATTTTTTTAAAGCCAAGTGGGAGAAACTCTCAGGTTCTTAATTTAATTAAGTCAATGAGATATTCAATTAGTGTGCATTTATGTTTTCTGGAGAGGCAATGCTAAAAGATGCTATTCAATGCTGGAACTACTGAAATATGTGAATCCTGATCTGGTCTACCAGGACAGAAGAAGCATTCTGATCTATGGTGCTTGAGAGTCAGGTTTCAGTGGTGAGCCAAGATCAAGTGGCTGCCTGGAAAGTGGATTAAGTGGCATTTTCCATTTCTCCTTTCCCTATTTGGGTGTATTGCAGCAGGGAGTCATTGCTACACTAGGGGCCCCAATGGATGCCATTACACCTACTAACACAACACATAAGGAAAGACTCAGGGGCACAGAGATAGAATTTGCTGTACTCAGCTTGATGGCACCACCAGAAAAGCCTTACAGGTAGTATTGATGGGTGCAGTTAGGTCTGCTAGACACATGTAGCCTGTAGAATATCTTAGGAGTTTATGAAAAGAAATTACTGGCTGTTAAGGTTTGGTGAAGTATTCAGATCTATATCATATAATCAAATGACTAGATTGTTGAACATCATCCCATCAATGACATAGTCTGTTGAACTCCCACACCTCCACTAAGTATATAAAGCAACTCCGGGGAACACTGGGGAAAGGGGAAAATTTCCTGATCTCTACCGTAACAAGATCTCAGTCAGAACAGTTTGAAAGCCTGCATTATTGATGAAATGATGTTCGGCAATGTGGCCATTTGATTATATGATATAGACCCAAAGTATTCTGAGTACCTAGCTCTTTAAGTAATTACCTGTCAGGAGAAGGTACTTAGGTGTAGAGGGAGGTAGTTCCCTATTTAAGCTGAGACCAAAGACAAAATGAGAGACATCATAAAGCTAGCTCTGGAGGAGTCTGGAGGATCTACATAGAAGGACAAAGATTCATCAGTCATTGGAAAGTTATAACCAAAAGAGTTTATGGAGTTTGGAAGTGGCATGTTTTGTTGCAGTAGAAAACCAGAGAGCCACATTTAGCTCAGCTGAGGCAGGATTATTTAAAAACTATTATTGCTGGAGGTTTTACTTGCACTTGAGGTTGCCAGAAATATTAAGCTTTTTGCACAAAACCAGACACTTTTTATTTGTATAGACACTGCTCACTGATTACTGGAAACACCAATTGTTCTGCATGAGCCAGTAGTAAGAGACTTTTCTTCATCTCTTCAGTGTTTTACATCTAAAGAACTGTTTCCCTTTGTTTGCTAATCTCACAAATGCTGGCTCATGTCTCAGTTTAGTTTCATCTTTCAAGTTTATGGTAGTATAGCAACATAATTAATGCTGCTGTTTTGGGCTGGCTATTCTAACAGTGTTTCTGGTCATATTTTGTAGCACTTTTGACTGCTGAGTGTGTTCATTGCAGGAAACTGAAATGTCTTTTGCTTGGAGTTGTTCAGCCTGCCATGTCAATATAAATGCCTAGCATCTTCAACTTTTTTGACATTTCTGTAGAGCTCTTTAATCAGTATGGGAGACACATATTCTACATACGTATGTAATATATTCTCCAAAAGAGCCACAAAATTAGTGATGACTTCAGCATGTGAAAGAAGTGCATTGTTTTCATCAGCAGGTGATGTTGTTTATGCAGAACACTAGTGAATATCATGACCATACAAACATCGCCATGCACCTGCTATACGTCCCCAACTGTGTGTGCTTTTCAGCCCTTATTAAAGCAGGAGGATAATAGGAATGCTGTCTAGTTGTGCCGTCATTAAAAGCCGCCGTAAGGATGACAAATAAACGGATCTTGCTATTTGGTAGAGGTTTTTGTGGTTTGCCTTGGCACCATACCTCTCAACCTTTTAGAGCAAAAAATCTGGACAAACCCACAAATAAAGGGGGGACACTTTTTAAATATTGCTCTTACAAACTTAGAAAGTTGATAGAACAACAGGTTTTGCATTAGTATGAATTTTTGGAATGATATGAAGTCCGAAACTTAAATGTCTGCCATATTTTTGTGACTTTGGTCCTCAATGATTTCCCAGTGATTTTTCCAGAAAACCACAATTTTATGAGAAACAGACCAAAAATATGAGGCAAAAATCTGGACAGTCTGCAAATATCTGGACAGTTGAGAGGTATGCCTGGCATTGACGTCATAAGTAAATCTGTTTGCATTCCAGAATATTAATAATATTATTCAGGTGGATCAGAATATGAGTGCAGACGCTATGGATGTAATTATCATAATATGAGCGCAGAAGCTATGGATGTAATTATCAGAATATGAGTGCAGAAGCTATGGATGTAATTATCAGAATATGAGTGCAGAAGCTATGGATGTAATTATCAGAATATGAGTGCAGAAGCTATGGATGTAGTTATCAAAATATGAGTGCAGACACTATGGATGTAATTATCAGAATATGAGTGCAGAAGCTATGGATGTAATTATTAGAATATGAGTGCAGACGCTATGGATGTAATCAGAATATGAGTGCAGACGCTATGGATGTAATTATCAGAATATGAGTGCAGACGCTATGGATGGAATTATCAGAATATGAGTGCAGAAGCTATGGATGTAATTATCAGAATATGAGTGCAGAAGCTATGGATGTAATTCTCAGAATATGAGTGCAGAAGCTATGGATGTACTTCTCAGAATATGAGTGCAGAAGCTATGGATGTGATTATCAGAATATGAGTGCAGACGCTATGGATGTACTTCTCAGAATATGAGTGCAGAAGCTATGGATGCAATTCTCAGAATATGAGTGCAGAGGCTATGAATATAATTATCAGAATATGAGTGCAGAAGCTATGGATGTAATTATCAGAATATGAGTGCAGACACTATGGATGTAATTATCAGAATATGAGTGCAGAAGCTATGGATGTAATTATCAGAATATGAGTGCAGAAGCTATGGATGTAATTATCAGAATATGAGTGCAGAAGCTATGGATGTAATTATCAGAATATGAGCGCAGAAGCGATGGATGTAATTATCAGAATAT
Source organism: Protopterus annectens (assembly GCF_019279795.1). Classification (NCBI taxonomy): domain Eukaryota; kingdom Metazoa; phylum Chordata; order Ceratodontiformes; family Protopteridae; genus Protopterus; species Protopterus annectens. Next base: position 533,199,669 of record NC_056749.1, on the reverse strand, counting down.
GAGTGCAGAAGCTATGGATGTAATTCTCATAATATGAGTGCAGAAACTATGGATGTAATTATCAGCACTGTTACTGGAGATGGTACATTTCTAAGTACAGAATTTATTGACAGTACAATGACTGCAGAAGGTATGGAATTAAGGTTTAACTTGGATATTGTTGACATCTACCTCGAGTGTACCTGATAAAACATTCTTAACCAAACTACAGTGTTTGCAGACTTTATTCTGAAAGGTACAAGAAGATTTGGCTTATAAAGGGGAGACTGGCATCTATTCAACACAACTTTGGGTAATTAACAGATAAAGACATTCATTTCAGCCTCGTTCCAGTTTTGTCTAGTTATTTGCAGTTCATTCCAGTATTGTACAGTCATATCAGTTCTAATTGCTACTGCAATAAACAGCATTAATAAAGCTGTATTTTTATGAGGAAGGAATACGTGAGTTGCACTTAGCAATACAGAAGTTGTATTTAATAATTAGATAAACTGGGAGAGTTAAAGGTGTGAGAGAAACAAAATAGTGTATTAAATTCACAAATCATTTTTTATCATCAATCCTTTTTTTTAATTTAATTTAATTTAATGTTGAAACAGTGTAAGAGTAAAAGTTCACAGATTAATGATGCCACTGTTGAACACCCCAAACCCATGTGCAAAAATGTGAAAAGGGGTTGTGGATGGATGGATATAGATACAACATCTTACAAAGAACATGCAACATATTTAGCAGAACAAACTGCATACAAATATCTAGGATGGTTGATGCAGCAATGATAACACACTTAATAGTATATCTAGTCACATCCCCCAGTGCAGTAGATGCATAGCAATGTGAAGAAAAAAGTCAGTATATTAAGGGTGATTATAACTTATTTATTTTATTTTTATTTTACATTTGTTAACCGGGCTAGTCTAACTGAATACATGTCCATTTTCAGTAGAGGCCCGGGGAGATAAGCTCCAAGACACACAGATAAAATACCAGCAAAAAACAAAATAACATCAGTTGTATATACAAGGACATTTCTGGTTAACACAGAAATATTCAGTGAGGACAGAAATCATTACAGTGTAAAATGCAGGTTCAAATCAACATATAGGTACAGTACATAATGAAAAAATAAAGAGGCAAACAAGCTATACAACATACAAGTACAGTACATAATAAAAAAGAGGCAGTCTAATGTATAGTTATATTAATAAAGAGTATTTCCAAAGATAAGTATCCAGAAGGATGGAAATAATGAAATACAGAGGGAAATGGTAATTATTGTTAATAAGGAAGCTGGAACAGTTAATGAAAAGTATAGGGTAGGCAGAGCATATTTTGGATAGAATAGACAACTAGTCAGGTTTAGTAAAGGGGCATTAAAAGTGTGTTCTGAGGAAAAGTTTCGGTCTGTTTTTGAAGAGTGATATAGAGGAATGTGAGGAAAGGTCGCTGGGTAGAAGATTCCAGAATTTTCCCATAGTATTAGAGAAGAGAGAATCCCCAGCCCTGTTGTTAGATTTAGATGTGTTTACTAGAAGTTTCTGAGAAGAACGTAAGGACTTCAGATTATTATGGGGGTGATGATGGTAGATAGAATAGGAGTATCGGAAGGTTGATAAAGAGTCTTATGGGCAATGGTTAGTTGGTGGCATTTGAGCAGATTATGTAGTTCCAGCCATTCTAGCTGCTTTAAATTAAAGCAATGGTGGGTTCTAAATGGGTTGCCAGTAGCAAATCTGGCTATGTTATTGTATGAGATTTCCAATTTGTTGAGGTTGTTCTTAGATAGATTAGTGAAAATGGATGAGGCATAGAGGAGTGTAAAGATTAGATGAGTGTGTGCAATAGTAGTTCTGGCTGTAGGTGACAGGAAGTGTTGAATCCTGTAGAGACAGCCAAGTTTTTTGTTGACAGATTTTATAGTATTGTTGATGTGAATGTCAAAGTTAAGGTTGTTGTCAATGGTAATACCAAGTAGCTTGGTAGTTGGGTCTGGTGATATAATAGTACCATTAGTGGATATAACTGAAAAATCTATGCGAGAGGACTTATGAGTAGGATTGAAAAGGATGAGTTTAGTTTTTTGGGGGTTTAAGAGAAGGCAATGCTGTGTGAACCATTGTTCAACTGTGTTAAATACTTTTGGGTAAGGGAGTGAAGTTCGGAGGTGGATGTGGCTGAGCATATAAGTGTGGAGTCATCTGCGTATTGTATGCATGCAGCATGGGGGACTGTTAGATGAAGGTCATTGATAAATATGGAGAAAAGGTGAGGTCCTAATATGGACCCCTGAGGGACACCAAGGTTAATGGGTAGGTGGGTAGATAGAGTGTTGCACCTTGTCTTTTATCTAAGTAGGATTGGAACCATTTTATAGAGAGTGCATCTAAAGACAGGGATTTGAGGATATCTATAATAATTTGATGATTTACCATGTCGAATGCTTTGGACAGATTGATAAATAGTGCAGAGGAAAGCATATTACAGTTTTGTTTTTTGTTAATACAATCCATAAAGGAAAGGAGGGCAGTGGTAGTGCTGTGAAAAGGTCTGAAACCATGCTGACAGCTAGAAAGTAAGTTATTTTTGGATTAGGTGGTCTAGCAATTGCGTATGGATGCATTTCTCCATGATCTTCGCCAAAGGAGAGAGAAGGGCTATGGGACGGTAGTTGGAGAATTCGGTGGAGTTTCCACCTTTATGAAGGGGGATAATATGGGAGACGTTCCAGATGCTAGGGATGTGACCTTAACTAATACTTCTATTGATCAGAATGGAGATGGGGTAAGCAATCGACTTGGCAGGTTTCTGTAGATATTCAGCAGGGAGTTGGTCTGCTGAAGGAGAGCCTGGTTTAAGGTTTTGGATTAGGGTAAGAATATGGGTTGTTGGGACTGGTTGGAAGAGAAATGGAGGGGTGGGGTTTTGTTATAGGTAGGTAAAGTGAAGTTATTAGGTGATAGCTGACTGGCTAGTGTTTGGATAGCATCAGTGAAAAAGATATTGAATGCATTGGCAGTATGCATGGGATTTTCCTGGTCTGTGTTTTGTGGGTTTGGTGTAATGGATTGACCTGGATGTAGTAATTGGTTAATGCATGCCCAGAATTTTTGTGGGTTATTATGGTTAGCTTTCATTCATAATTGCCAGTAGAAACTAAGCAGATATCATGAACTCAGTAATGATTTGCATAGCTTATGGCAAATGCACACTATAGCCTCAGGTTATGACTCATACCTGTCACCTCCAAATAAGAATTACACCACTGGCTGCAAAACGGTATTATAACCACTAACTTTTCAGGATTTCATCCATTCACTTTCAGCCCACAGCCTTACAATGCAGTTTTACCAACAGTAATTGAGACTTAACCAAAATAGTTTCTTATATATGCACTTTTGCAGTGTTTTCCATAGAGGCTAATGATACTTCTCAAGTTACAGTGCCCCTTTCCTGTATTCCAGGTACATGTTGCTATCAGTCAGAATACTAAACAATTGCTAAGGTCTCAGTTACTGAATATTCTTCCAGTTAACCAGCCAACAGTATATTATAACAGCTGACAGTTAGTCCGTCTCCCCTCAGATGAGTGGATATCAATGGTCATACCAATATACTTTGCCAAATGTTGGTGTCATCTTTCAGACTCCAACTTTTTTGATAATAGATAATATAAAGTGGTAAGATAATAGCAGAAAAAAGTGCCATGCCCTGAGAAGGTCTCAGTTTTAGAAGTGTTGAATTTTAGTTGATTACAGCATAGCCAGTGATGAACAATATTCAAATAACCCACCAGGGAATTCCAACTTGCTATACTCTAAGGAAGGAAGGAAGGGTACAATGGTACACCATCTGGATAGCAATGATAACTTAACTCTTTCTTAATAAGATTTCACAGAGTAAATAAGTTATGATAAATCCAAAACTGAGCCCTGCGGTACACTATACTAAAGAGGATAAGGATGAAAAGCATTAAGGTCTTATAGTACTCGTTAGGTATGCCAACAAAGGTAATAGGCTCGAGCCCAAACTGTTCCAAAGTGTTGAGACCTGATGGCATTCATTATGTATGTCAAAAAAGGTAACAGGCAAACCTATGAGCTAAGTGACCACATTGTGATCAACAGTGCTCAGTCAGGATACAGTGGTCAACAGCATAAGATGCTATTAGGAGATTTAGTAGTACCAATACTTAGTAAACAAAAAAAAATTGACATAAGGAAATTATTTTATGCCCTAGGATAGTGTTAGTGTCATGATGAGCTCAGAAACCAGAGGGATACAGCTCAGTGAATCAATGAGCATAGATTATATTCTTTGACAGCAAAGGCAAGTTAGAGATAGGTCACAAATTATTAAAACTATTTTTTGAGTACCAGGATAAGCATAATCTACATGTACTACATGCACTATACACTGAGACAACAACACATCCCATGGCTACATGTAAAGCAGAGCACCTCGCTGACCCTCTTCAAGAGAAATCTTGATGAGTGGATGGGTAATAGAAAGCTCACCCCAGGGATCACTCCAGTGGATCTACTTGATAGAGGCACTGGGAATTAATGTCGGGTGGCGCGATGCCAGGGCACCTCCTATGGGCTAGGCTTGTAAGGGCTCCAGGGCCATTAGTCTAGTACACACCTATCACCCTATAATGTAAATACTTAAAAAAAACAAAGATGTGTCTTTAACGCCCCTTATCTAAAGGGTAGGCTATTTTACAAGAATTGATTGTTTTTACTGTGTGTGTGTGTGTGTGTGTGTGTGTGTGTGTGTGTGTGTGTGTGTGTGTGTGTGTGTGTGTGTGTGTGTGTGTGTGTGTGTGTGTGTGTGTGTGAGACAGCATGTGTGTCTCTGACTGTGTCTTGTATACATGAGTATTTTGTGCATATTATCTTGCAGAATTATAATTAAAATTGATCACCTTGCTGCTCCTGGATGAGGAAAACTAGTGTTGTGGTTAGTCTTCTCTCTCTCGTGGTCTCAGGATGCTTCTTCAGTCCTAGTTACTTCTGTTAGGTGGAAGCACTGTCCTCAGTTCTTGTAATAAATCCATATACTCAGTTCTTGTAATAAAGATCAGCACTCAGATATTTTATAAGGCTTCCTTTATTTGGCAGGTGAGCACTGTGGTTGTCACATCTGGGTATTTATTACACTTACAATAGGACTCCTCAAAAGCTAAATACACTGCTTCAATGGGGCCTAATGATATACAGCATCGCTTGTTAAACAGCTTAATTCAGGACTTATCAGGCCCATTAGGATCTCTACTTAACTACAGCTTCCAGAATAACTTTGTCCCGACAGAGTGGAGGACAGCAAGTCATCTCTCTGCATAAAGGGGGACTATCTACGGACCCAGGAAATTACAAACCCATAATTTGACTAATTTTATATGTAAGGCCATAGAAAGAATAATCATGGACCTGATAAATGACACAAGAAACCTCCAAACACTGGGCCCAACCCCATTCAGCTTTGTGAAGGGCAGGTCATGCCTACTCATATCTCGCAACTGTCCAGATTTTTTGCAGAATGTCCATATTTTTACTTCATACTTTTGGTCTGTTTCTCATACAATCTGTATTTTTCTGGCAAATCACTGGGATAATCTGAGGATTAAAGTCACTAAATAATGACATACATTGGAGTTTCAAACTTCATATTCTTCAGAAAGATGCATGCTAAGAGAAATCTTGTTATTTTATCAGCTTTCTAAGTTTATAAAAGCAATATTTAAAATCTGTTCCTATTTTTGGGCTTTTGGCACCCTATTATGTCAGCCTGTGTCCAGATTTCTTATGCTAAGAGGTCGAAAGGTATGTGCCTACTGAATCTGGTGAATTTCTTTGAGAAAGTCACTAAGGCCATGAATGAGGGTAAAACAGTACATACTGCTTACCTCAGCCTGGCCAAGCCATTTGACACACTACCCACTCAGGTATTACAAATAAACTCACAAAACTGGACATAAATCTTTATGTTACAAGATAAATAGCCATTTGTCTCATGGACAGGGCACATGTGGCTAAAGCAGGTAAATCCAGATCCAGCAAGAGGGCAGTTGCTAGTGGTGTGCCACGTGACTCAGTGATGGGACCACTCCTGTTTGGAATATAATTCTCTGAAGTCAAAGTTAATGTGGAAGGCCTCTGGATGACAAAGTTTGTGACAACTGCAAGCTGGGAGCAAACACTGAACCCCCCCCCCCAATGATGTAGATATCCTTCAAGAGAAACTAGATCAACAAATGACTGGTGCCAGAACCATGGCCTAAAGCTAAATGCGAAAAAATGCATTATCATATCATTTGGGAAGTTGAATACACTGCAAATTACACCAATAGCACACCTTTAAGAGCAGACTCAGAGGTGAGAGATCTAGATACACAGATAGATAGCAGCCTGAACTTTGACCATTATGTGTCCACAGTGGTGGGGAAGTCCTTTTATGTGGTACAACTTATAAATAAAGGTATGGCATCCAGATCCAAGGAAAATATAGACCTGCTGTGCTCAGCCATCTTTAAACCAATAATCAAGTAAAATGCACCATTTGGCATGTATTTGACTAAGCACTTACAGCAGCTGGAGTGAACTCAGAGGTTCCACACAAAGAAAATACAGGGTGTAAGCAACATGTTTTATGTGGATAGACTAAAACCCCTGTCCCTTTACTCTGTCTCCTAATGACTATAAAGGTGTGACCTATGTCTGACCTACAAGGCACTCATAAGTCTAGCCTTAATGGAGCTGCTACACATCCATAAGTCAAACAGCTTGAGGGTCACCCAATCTAGGGATTTAAACTTAGTCAGTGACTCAAACAAAACATGCTGGAAAGACAGATATGTGTCTCAGAGATTGCCCCTTCTTTGGAACAGACCCCTTCCCTGGCCCTCTTCAAATGCAATTTGGATAAATGGATGGGGAATCACAAATTCACATCTGGAGTACTACCAATATCCCTTAACAACAAGGGCAATCTTTAAGATATTTAATGCATAGGCACTAATCCATGCCATCCTGTTGCCCCTAGAGGCGATATATTGGTTAAAGTCAGGTTATGTTGGCTAGGCTTCCAAAGCCTCTTAAACTATTAGCCTAGTAATCTCCTATGAACCTATGAACCTGCAGAAGATGAGAAATAACTTTTTTTTGTGGGACAGGTGCCAATTTTATTTTATGAAGAGAAGGGTAAATTGGGGAAGGAAGGAAGGAAAGTAAGCGGAAGGTAAGAGGATTAGGTCAGGTAGCAGCAGAAGACATACATGACTGACAGCTTGTGAGGTAGCAATGATGGAGCAGTGAAATGCAATGCTGAAGGAGACATCAGATAGGGAGAAGACAATGGTGAGGGCAGGACTGAGTGGCCGATAACAGTAGTTATAGACACAAAATGGAGGGGAAATACCAGAATAGGGAACAGAATTGGGTCATTACATTGCAGTTTCTGCAGTTTAAAGGTTTAAGTTATATTGGAGCTCATGATTTCTTCCAAACGATTATTTGGAGGTCATGATTTAATTTGAAGATAATTTAATATTAGAATTATTTGTTGCACTAGCCAGTGTACTGTAAACCAGTTTACTCTTTTTTTATTATTGGACCATCCCCAATAAACTTTTATTGCAATCCAAAATGATGTAATTTGGTGCTACCCCTTAATAATTCTAAATTACTAAAATAAGTATTCTTCTTTTAAAGGCTCTGTAAATTATGATTATATTGCCCCAAGCTCTGTTATATGACAAGGAAAATGACCCCAAATTTCTTAACCTAATATTGCAATTTTTCTGACTTACAATGTATCTGCTCATTTTATATAATAGCATATCCAAGCTGTTAGAGCACTACCCAGATTCAAGGCAACTACCTGCATGAGAATAGTATGGTTTACATTGTCAAATGTCCAACTTAAATCTAACAATATTGCATTAAACTGTAAGATACTATCTATTGTCCTATGTGGTCCCAAAAATAAAGATTTATGTTAGTAGATAGGCTCTTGCTAAAAGCAAACTATGAAATATCACTCAAAGAAAACTGCAGACTTGTCTTACACTTTGTGTAACTTTGGTAAAATAAAAAGAAAACTACAAGTTGGGCTGAAAGCGCTAAATCAGTGGATTAAAGTTCATTTTGTGTGATATAGTGCTCCATCATCACTTGTGGTTTTCTTTTTATGAAATTATCATTGTTTTTATTTCAATTAAGCTGCTCTAATTTGGCCAAGGACAATCTTCTGTATAACACTGGAAATTCCACTTGAAAGATTTGGTCCATATGAACTGCAGCTAGTTAGTCAGTCAGTTAGTTAGTTTGGAAATTGGGTATTTGGACTGGCGCAGGACCCTTTCCAGCTACATCCCGAACTATATGGTGAACACATTCTTAACATCAGCAAAAAACAGCAAATGACTTAGTACATAAGAAGCAGTTAAAGGTAATAGAAAGCAAAGTACAGTATTAAATAGTCTGGCACACAGAAACACAAAGATTTGTTATACATATTTACATTGTACACATTAAACAAATAATTGACATGTATTTATATATTTACAAAATATATGCACGCAGGTATTTAAATGTTGATCTCCTAATAATGTAGGTGTGTTACAAGGTAGACTATCTAAAACTCACCTAGCTGGTTTCTCTGAAATATGTACATTTATATTCTTGATCAAGGAATTCTTTACATTTTGTATCAAATAGAGAAATGTCATCTAGTAAAGTGATGTGACTGAGCAACTTCTTCCAGTAGGTTGGAGCAATCTTGTTGAAAGATTTCTCATAAGTAACTGGTAAGAATGAAGGCTTAATTAAATTGGTAGTGCCATTGTTTCAAAGAGTATAAGAAGGGATGATGCACTTGCAATTTATTAGCTAGTGAGGTGCAAAATCAGTCCTTAAGTTGATTAAACTTTAGGGTATTTAAAAGGAAGTTTGTTGTGCCAAAACCAGAACCATTTTGCCCTTTGCAAAGTGAAAGAGATATTCTTGGTGGTAGGTGAGAGGTTTATAAATCACAAGATTTTGTTTTCTCTGAGACTGTTATGTTGTGAACAGACAGGTGATCAGTAATAAGCAAAGAGTATTCAGTTCCTGGATTTGAACATTAATTGGTTTGGCTCTTCTGGCATTAGATGTAAGTAGGTATGAAACAGCTTATACCACTTCAGTTGTTTAAGTACATTAGAAGAGGAAAGTTTGATGTGTAATTGGTAAAAACGTCATTTATGAAGGATCATCCCAAAATACCTCTATTGTTTACTAACTGGAAGAATGGAGCCCAATGGGTCCACAGTCCGGGGTACTGTGAATTTAGTTATTCTTTTACTAGTGCAGCTAGTGTAGTGTTTTTGGAAAATGTATGCAAACCAAAAATAATGAAAAATTATGTTAAACAGATAATTTTTACTTATTCATACATATGACAGGGATTCTGACATCTCTGGAATAAATCATACTGTACTAGCACAACAAAAAGGAATGTCTGCACCATGCCTACAGCCCTACATGTGCACTTGCAGTTCCAATGTTTTTTTTTTTCTCCATAACCACTGCAGTTATAGATACATGAACATAGTTACTAAGTCCCATGAGTCTACATCTGTTACTGCACTTAGTTAAAATATAAAACACTGAATTTTTTCTTGAAAAAAAAAAAAAAAACAAATTTCACCTTATGGTCTTCCTGTTATCTGTCTGGCCTGCCATTTCTTATGTGAATGCCAGATGAAGTCGGTACCTTGGCACAAAACACAACTGCATGCTGCAGACTTTCCTGCAGAATTACATAGTGGTTGCCAGCATCGCAATAATGTATGTAATCCTTCTTCTGAAGGTAACTTCATGCTTCTCCTGTTCTTAAAAATAATAGCAGTTGTTCTTCATGGCTTGTTACAAGTTTCATGGATGTCTGATGTCAAGACTGTACCAGACACTCTGCTGGTGCATGACATCAGATATCCATGCAGCACCTTCAGGAGCCAGCTCAAATGTACTACAGTTGGAAAGTTTCCATGACCATGATGAGCCTTAAGGAAATAAAAATAGGCATCATGAGCCAGGAATCACTTGGCAACAGATCTACTAAGCAACATTCTGCTTTGGAGGGAAACAAGTTCATTTTCATCCCCAAAAGACAGCATGCTGTAATACAATAAAAAAAACACTCTTTTTTTTCTTTTAATATGGTATTCATATAACTAGAAAAAAATAATGTTCAGTTTAGTCAGCAGCACAGTGTGTGTGTGTGTGTGTGTGTGTGTGTGTGTGTGTGTGTGTGTGTGTGTGTGTGTGTGTGTGTGTGTGTGTGTGTGTGTGCGTGTGTGCGTGTGTGTGTGTGTGTACCCATGTGCATGTTTATACTTAAAGTACTTTGAGAAAAATTGCCTGTTTAAAGAAAAAAGGGAAAAGTTATTTTTTATCAACCATGACCAAGCATCCTCCATCACTCAGTCAGAAGTATACCCTTTGTTTGAGGCATAACCAAGATGGCTAACTGAGATCAGCAACTGGTGACAGCTCTGTGACTGAAAACTCTGCTCTGACAGAAAATATAATAAAAAAAAACTTGGAGATACTTCTTAGCTAATTTTAATTACTAATAGTCAGAGAAAAGATGTATTGCTTCAAGTTTTTCAAGTAATTTTCCTGTCAGAATATAAACTGCTTGGTTAAGAGAGGAGAGACTTCAACATGCACCACTAATGAAATGGTACTCAGGAGGCTTGTGTTAAAAAAAATCCAGTTACTAATATCTAGTGTGCAGCATATATTATTTAAAAAAGACAAACTGGATACCAAAATGAAAAGTTTCAAAGAAGAGACCAGAAAGAAGATGGAACATTTGTAAATTCTTATGAAACAACAAAGTGCACAAATCAGCAGTATGGAAGAAGCATTCAATTATCATGACGAGAGAATAACTGAAGGTGAGTTTCAGACTGAATTTCTTTAAAAACAAAATAACTGTCTCATAGATAAAGTGGATGGTTTAGAAAATTGACAGACAAAATAACATTTTATGGTATACCTGAAAATTATGAAGGAGACAATATACAACTCTTATTTACAACCTGGCTATAAATAATATTAAATCTACCTGAAACTTTATCTTTGGGAATTGAAAGGGCACGTAGACCCCTGAGAGCACCTTCAAAGAAGGAAAACTTACCACCACATTCAGTTATAACTAAGTTTATGTCTAGCTTAGAAAAAAATCAAATATTAAAAACAGCATGGCCCAGCCCACCCATTAAAAGAGGTTAACATGTAGTCAGGTTTGACAATTATTTTTCCCACTAAAGTAATGAGTAAAAGAAAATCCTGCTTACTACTGATCAAGGAACTTAAAAAAGGACAATATTAAAACCACTTTGCCATTTTTTGAAAAGATCAAATTATTTCTTTCTGAAGGAACTAAAATATTTGACACACTGGAGGAGGCATTCACTTTTGTTGATAAAAATAAAATCCTTAGTAATACTGAAGAAATGGATTGGAATGATAGCAGAGACAGAATGAACAGAATTCTGGGAAAAACTGTTTCCAAAATTAAAAACCTTAAAATAAGTGATGTTTATGCTGTGATTACAGGACTTTTATTTTCTGAAACAATAGATTTACCCTTTAAGTAAAAGGTTTGTATTGTATTTTAAGCTTTTAAACATATGTAAGTATATATTTACATTTTAATCTAAAACATTTTTCATGCTGAGAAATATAAATGGTTAGTTTTACTGTTTTACTATATTTACTGTGAAAGACTTGTTATATTTCATTTAACTAAGCTTTTAAATGTATTTATAAATGTTAAACAAATACTTCCTGTAAGACAAGGTCATTGAATTACAAGCAATATAATTGATAACTTTAAGACTATATAAGTTAAGAATTTTATTTTATTTGTTTAACCTTGCTTAAAATGTGCATTGCTGGGTTAACTGAATGTCCGATCAAGGTAATATGCTAATTAGGAGTGTTAAAGTGCTGGTGATTTTGCTTTCTTTGCTCCTGTCTAACACATTCATTTCACATGTTATGAAGTAAGTAATTTGAAAGCTTGAGAATAAAAAAATGTTCCAGTTGTGTGAGAATGCTGGATTCTTTCTTTTGCTTATCTTGCTTTCTCCCTCGAGTTGTTTTGAAGAAAATCTAGGTCAAAGTTCAACATTGATGTCTGTGAACTCTCTTTTTCTTTCTTTTCCCCAAGTATATATATATATATTTATGTGTGTGTGTGTGTGTGTGTGTGTGTGTGTGTGTGTGTGTGTGTGTGTGTGTGTGTGTGTGTGTGAGAGAGAGAGAGAGAGAGAGAGAAATCTACTCAAAATAACATATTTTTTACTTTCTTAGAAGTGAAGAACTGATAAGACAAAAGCTAAAGTAATGTATTATATTGCTGACATATAATTTGCTTACATTTTCCTGAATGTTAATAGCTTATGCTGTAGTGCTATTAACTCTAACTGTACATATTAATGCAAAGAAGTAAAGCTGGATGTTTATTACTGTTACTGTTTAAAAGATTAAGAAGAATGAGAAACTTACAGAGGAAATTAGCAGTGTCTGTGTGCTGTGATTTGCCATTTTCACATGTCATAATAAAATTCTAATGCCAGGATGTGAAGCTTAGATCAGAACATCAGTTCACAATGACTAAAACACACATTCAAATTCAGCAGGAATTATTTTATATATAGTCAAGATTGCTTGTAATGCTAGAATTAATAAGAAGAGTAAACATCTTATGAATAATGTGTATATACACAATGAATGAAATATATACTATGTAAGATTAATAAAAGAGCAAGAGTAAGTTATGAAATATATACACATACTGTAATCTGTAATATAGAGAGTTGATGATTAAATAGCTCTTTGATGGAAGAAATAAATACAAGCTAAAAACAATAAGGTAGAATATTACTGGGAAAATAAGGCAGAAAATAGATTTAAATAAACTGCTTATAAGAAAGGTGTATTACATATACCTACATATGGCAGAAATGTGAACGTACAAGATCTCATATAATTTATATAGAAAATTATATTAAAAACATTTAAAAATATCCTGAATGCTGAAATTTGAAGCTTGGTCATCTGAAATTTAAAACTTTTTGCATATTGTATGTTATTAGATTCACTAATACAACCTGAAATAACTCATTTCATAAATCAGAGCTGAAATTTGAGTATTATATTGCTGAATCAGTGCATCCATTTTGATAGAAAGTAAAGAAGATGTTTTTAAAATGTTTGAATGTGAGAGGGTAGAATGGGATTTGAATCAAGTACATTTTAACTTTTGAATACAATATAGATTGTGAATGTTATTTTTTACTCCACAGAAATAGCAAGACATTCTCTTTGATCTTGGTAACAGGGGGTGTAGCCAGGATTTTCAAATTTGTATTCACAACTCCCAGACTGCTGCCCCCTCAACAAACCACACCCATATTAACAGTGATGACCAAGCCACGCCCCCTTTATATTGCTGATCTCTGAACATATCACTTCGAAGTATATGCCAGGGTAGTAATTACACGATACCAATCCAAAGAAAATCTCGTGCTATGCCAAATCCCAGCTCTCGTCAAACAAATCAAATAACAAGGAAAAAACGTCGCTGGGAACTGCTGCTGTGTAAATCAAAGTAAAATTTATTAAGACACAAGTAAAAACAGAGTTAGCGCTTTCGGGCCAAAACCCTTCATCAGACAAAGTACTGCAGACTAACAGTTCATATTTAAAACACTTAACAGCCAATGAGGGTTCAATAAAAAGCCCGCCTATTTCTAAGGGCCGGCTTAAGGGGTACCACATCATTAAGCCCTGGATCTATATGAGCTGTTAATTCTAAAATCCATCTTGACTCCATTGCCTCAGTCTTTAACTTGATGTCACCACCTCTTCTATTCAAAAAGACATTCACAATCACTCTAAATTTAAACTGATGTGTCGGATTATCCTTGATATGATTGTAGAGGGCATTGTGTTCATCACAATTCCTGATGGATGAGAGATGTTGCAAAATCCTAACCTTCAGCATGTTATTAGTCTTGCCAACATAATAACTTGAACATGATATACAGTCAGCCAGATACACAACATCAGTGGTCCTACAGGTAGCTCTACCTTTCAGTAATAAGCTCCTACCAGTAGAGGGATGTGTGAAAATTGTTTCCCTGTTAATATGACCACAGGCCTTACAACTGCCACATGGAACAGTGCCCTTAGATCTGGGTAGACATTTAACATCACTGTTCTCCCTATCATGACAAAGTATGTCTTTAAGATTCTTATTCCTCTTGTAGCAGAACTGTGGACTAACCCCTACTATGTCCCTTAAGCTGTTATCACTGGTGATGATATTCCAGTTTTTGTAAATGATGTCACACACCCCTTTGACATTGCTTCCATAAGTCAGCAGGACCCTTGGCTTGGTAGTTCTAACTCTATTATCTTTATTACCCTTCTGTATTGTGGTGGCATTAAGCCAAGGCTTGTACTTGTTCTGTCTACTCTCAATACCTCTATCTACCGCTCCTTCAACTAAGTTATTCCTATAACCCCTATCCTGAAAACACTTCTTCAAATGAACAATCTCTTTTTCAAACTGTTCATCCACCAAACTGATCCTAGATATCCGTCCCACCTGTCCCTGCACTATATTAGGGAAAGTGAATCTCGGGTGCATGCTGTCAAATGAGAGTAATGAGTTCTTCCAACTCTCTTTCCTATACAGTCTTGAGCTAAAGCCATTCTCTGTCAACTCAACAGTAACATCCAAAAAATCCAAAGCTACATATGAGCTTTTGACATCAAATTTCAAAAATGAAGTTGTGGAATGCAAATATTCCATGAAGAGGGTTAACTTCTGTTCATCTCCCTTCCATGAAATAAAAATGTCATCTACAAAACGTAGATAAACCCCTATGTATTGATTCCACTCACTATTGCCCAAAACATGATGCTTCTCCCAAAAATAGAGGACCAGGTTGGCATAAGTGTTAGCACAGGGGGTGCCCATGGCTACCCACTGTGCTTGCCTATAAACAGAACCATTACTCATGAAGACATTATTTTCTAATACCAATGTCAGTAACTCTCGTATAAGAAACAGGTCTTTCTCAACAACTCCCATGTCCCGTAGAAGCCCTATACTAGCTTCTGTACCATATTCATTCCCTATCACGGTAAATAGACTATGGACATCTAGAGTGACTAACATTGATCCCATAGAGGAACCTTCCCTATTCATCTCACCTAAAACAGTAAGAAAGTGACCTGTGTCCTTCAAAACATTTCCTATATTGTCAACATACGGTCTAAGAGTATGTTCCAACCATATGGATAGGTTCTCAGTGACCCACCCCCTGCCCAAAACAATAGGTCTAAGGGGTGGGTCTGTTAAGGACTTATGTACCTTAGGTAGAGCTTTGAACACAGGAATAACAGGTTTATCTATAGTGAAAAAGTCTAGGAGCTCCTGCGTTATGTACAAATGTGCAAATAACCAACTTATGCGTCCATGGACCTTATCTATTATACTCCTGACCTCAACAGGGTTCAATAGTTGATAGACCTCCCTCTCCGATAACAGTCCTAACATCTTACCATTGTACCAATCGGTATCAAGTACCACAACTGCTCCTCCCTTGTCTGCCATTTTTATTGTTAGGTCCAAATTATTGCTGAGTTCCTCAAGAGCTTGTTTGTGTTCAAAATTTAAATTATGAAATCTATCACTCCCTTTCTTTTGTAAAAATGTTATTAGGTCACTCTCACATTTGTTAATGAAAAGATGAAGTGCAGGTGAAAAAGGTGGAATGAAGCAGCTAGGTTTACGTAGACCTGTATTCGGACTATTAACCCCCCCAAAAAACTTTCGTAACATAACATTTCGACAAAACAACATAAGATCCATGACAATATCACTATAAACACAAGCCTTGCTTGGTATGAATGTAAGGCCCTTATTTAAAACAAATAACTGTTCAGTGCTCAAAGTACATCTAGACAAATTAAAAACAATACCAATGTCAAAAGAAGAAGAAGTCAGTCCAAAGTCCTCCTCTTGTTCATGGAGTCCCTGTCGTCGCTCCGTGAACGTTTCCAAGGACCCTTCTTTCTCATGTTCGCAGGTAACATGCCCAAAAAATGGCTCTGCCCTGACTGAGCTTTAGGGCGAGCTCCCAAGTCTTGTCCATTGGACACTGAATTAACATGTGTGCGAATGTCACTCTGTTTTTACTTGTGTCTTAATAAATTTTACTTTGATTTACACAGCAGCAGTTCCCAGCGACGTTTTTTCCTTGTTATTTAATTACACGATACATGAACATTTTCATTCCAAAGGTACATCTTCCGTAAGTCAGAAAACAAAATACCTTTCCATTTATAATAGGACAGATCAGTTTACCCCCCCCCCCCAAGATTACTCTTCTTCCCCTTGCAGCCCCTAACCCCTGTAGTGGCTCATTACACCTCCAGTGATGCTGCTGACTAAAGGACTGTCAGGGTCTAGGCATCACATGCACGATACATGAACATTTTCATTCCAAAGGTACATCTTTCGTAAGTCAGAAAACAAAATACCTTTCCATTTACACTAGGACAGATCAGTTTACCCCCCCCCTAAGATTACTCTTCTTCCCCTTGCAGCCCCTAACCCCTGTAGTGGCTCATTACACCTCCAGTGATGCTGCTGACTAAAGGACTGTCAGGGTCTAGGCATCACATGCTCTGCAGTGTTGTGGTCTGTAGGTACAACATATAGTGCTCTCCCTAGGTAACACCCAAGCTATGAGCCACAACTACCTCCTTTTCACCAGCATGGGTCACCTGGCAATTCATGATCACTCCTATGGCCTACAGTCACACTAAGCCTTTTGGAATGGTAAACCTTACATTCCCAACAGCAAATACATTTTAGCTGGGCTAAGTCATACTGCCACTGACAATTAATGAAGATGTGTACCCATGGGGAGTCAATCAAGCAAAAAGTAAAGCAGTTGAAATTTACATCCCTACGACCCTGCTTACATTCTGTGAATCTCAAGCCTTTGCTGAAAGGAAACTGGCTAAAGCAAGAAAATTACCCTAGGCGCCAGAACTGGTGGGACTGTTTACTGTCACATGCTCTAGGCGCTTGTTTGGAGCTTTTTCTAGTCTTATGTTCCAGTGATAGTCTGAACAAAATTATTGGAAAGAAAAGAAATTCAAGGAAGAAATAAGTTTTGCCTAAAGTTTAATGTTCAAAGCTGACATGATACCACCCAATATGCTGAGAAGGCAACAGCTTGAAAAGACAAAAAGCTTATCTGCAAATACAGGCTGCTTCCCAACCCTCCCACAAAATGAAAGCAGTCACTTTATGTATAGCCCTATGCTATTACATGCTGAAAGAACACAAAATGAAAGCAGTCACTTTATGTATAGCCCTATGCTGTTACAAGCTGAAAGAACAAATGAAGACACTCAGGTTTGATTGTGGAAAATGTTAAAGAAAATTACCACACCATTGGCCCCTTGTAAGCTAGTGTAAGTGATCTTGTGTGCACATATCTGAGTAGTGCTGGTTTCCGACTATGCTGGGTACAGGGCATTAGTTGGGAATGGGGTCCCTCTACTAAACCTGTTTCAAACTTCCACTGTACAGAATAATTTACTGTCAAGCTCTTTGCGTATTTAAATAGTTTCATAGACACATCTTCCACCCTCAGAAATAAACACAACACCAAATTCAAAAATAAAGCCCTATGGGCAGTATAATAAAAGAAAAAATACTCATTGCATGCAAAAATAAATGTAACTCTCAGAAAGCTAAAAACATTCTCGCTAAACTAAAACAATGAACTCGGGACTGTGATTAAATCAACCAAAGCCTGATATGAGGTAAAAATATAAACCCAGGTGAAAGATAACCACAAAGTATTTTTTTTAACTGTGCTAGAAATTTCAAATAATGACTGGCACTACAGTGAGCTGATAAAAAAATGATATCACATACTTGGACAAGACGATATATCCAATTCACTGGCCAACTAATTCAGATTGAACTTCATCCCACCAATCTTCCATTATTCTCACATAAAATACCTGCATCTAAACCCCCCTCAAATCTCTCAACAATTTCTGAAGTTAGTACCCAGGGCCAAGAACATAATGTCTATTGTGACTGGCTAACATAGTAGACTGCCTACTGGTTAGTCTGAAACCTGATATGTTGAACCCCCTATAAAGGCCATTCAGTACTAATCTCAAAACAGGTTTTGTGCTGGATGAATGAAAGAATGCAACAGACTTTCATGAAGGTGGGACTTCAATGGGCCCAACATACTCACTATTGTAAGGAAATCCTTTTTCGTTGTACAGCTTATATCTAAAGGTATATCATCCAGATCCAGGCATATAATTGTTCCCCTCTACTTGCACTCATTAGGCCAATCACTGAGTGAGTAGAATGCACCATTTGGTATGTACCTGTCCAAACACTTCTCAGAAATGGATGCCATCTAACCCTCAAACATTTAGGAATTATTCCAAAGCAAACCTTGTATTAATGACTTATACCATGCTAAAATGTCCATCCCCCAAAACAATGTGAACTCTGCTACCACTATGCAAATTGTTTACAGAAACCCTATACCATCATGTAAACAGCAGCACTGAGGTAGCTGTACCCACAAGGAATAAGCAGAGAACCAACACAGATAACAAGCCACCCTGGTGGAATCCCACTATCAACAACTTGTATAACAAAAGGAGGAAAACCATGGCCAATACTTGGAACTACAATATCCAGAAGGGCATGAAACCCCTCAAACTAAATAAGCAACTCAGAAATCTTATCAAGCTCACCAAAGCCAGATTTGAGGCAGAAATTTTCTCAAAGACAAAAGATAATGACAAGGTCTTCATCAGCTTTGTTCACAACCTCAAAGGTAACATGACAGTGTGCTGAACAAATTGTAAATGGAACCACTTAAAAGGAATCAGAGGATATAGCAAACCTGCTGGCTGATAAATCTAATTCCAGTTTCACCCCTTCTTCCCCTCAATACCTCCCAGAAGACACCCTCGACCATAAATCCTCTGACTATCACTGCCAAACAAGTCTTCAATGCACTCTCCAAGTCAAAGAATGCTACCTCAATAGGCCCTGAGAATATCCTGGGATACCTCTTGGATAGCATGAAACATGAGGTATCAAGCACTCTAAAATCACTGTTCAACATTAGCCTAGTAATCGTTTCATACTTAGTGAATGGAGGACTGCAGTAGTTAAACCTTAGCACAAGGTTTGGCCTTCTACTGACTTGGATAACCACAGACCATAAGTCTGACTGGTCTTGTACGTAAACGCATGGAAAGAATTATCATAGATATTTTAAATAAAGACACAGGGAACCCAATTTCTTATTTACTTCTACAATTATTACAGATGTTGAAATAAAATAGCACAAGCACTGATAGCCATTTGCTAAATACATTCTCACAATGAAAACAGACTCAGCATGAGCAGTAAACTTCTCTGCCCTTGAAACTCACACTCATTGAAATGGCATGAAAACCCACATTAAAAGAAAATGCATTTGACAGTGGAGGATTAAGTTTATCTTTGAGCTGTTTTCAAACCATAGGCTCCTTGCACACATTTATAGGGCCATGCACACATGTATGTGTTCTTTGATTCACCTTCATGATAAATTATATTCCTTATATAATACATCACAATTTGTTAGGATGGTGTTTTAAATCTGTAGTTATGAACATTCTCCTAGAAAACAATGAAACAAAATGTATGAAATAATGATAAAGCTACACATTTCAGAAAATTTTTACCATAAAACGCCACTCAAACTTCTATCATTATAATCTACCAATATTACTCAAAAAGCACAATCTTTTCAGAAGTAAAAGTCATCCAGATAATTCTACCTTAAAGAGATCTGTAACTAAGAAAAGAGGTTGCTACTAGCAAACAACTTTACATTTCAATGTTTCATCTACAAATTCAGTGCCTGCTGCCTTTGAAGAATAAATTGTCTGTTACACTAAAAATGGTAAGCTGGTAATATTGCAATAGGGAATGACTGAAAATCCAACAACAAGTTACTAGGCATTTTATACAAAGGAGAACACACTCAGGAGTGTAGAACCCCTATCATCATTCTCTTTCGGCTTTTCCCGTTAGGGGTCGCCACAGCGGATCATCTCTTTCCATTTCTTCCTATCCTCTGCATCTTGCTCTGTCACACCAACCGCCTGCATGTCCTCTCTCACCACGTCCATAAACCTTATCTTAGGCCTTCCTCTATTCCTCTTACCTGGCAGCTCCATCCTTAGCATCTTTTTCCCAATATACCCATCATCCCTCCTCAGCACATGTCCAAACCAACGCAATCTCGTCTCTCTTGCTTTGTCTCCAAACTGTCCAACATGAGCTGACCCTCTAATATACCGATTCCTAATCCTATCCATCCTAGTCACACCGATTGCAAATCTTAACATCTTTAACTCTGCCACATCCAGCTCTGACTCCTGCCTTTTGTCAATGCCACTGTCTCCAACCCATATAACATAGCTGGTCTCACTACACTCTTGTAGACCTTCCCTTTCACTCTTACGGATACCCGTCTGTCACAAATCACTCCTGACACTCTTCTCCACCCATTCCACCCTGCCTGTACTCTCTTCTTCACCTCTCTTCCACATTCACCATTACTCTGAACTGTTGATCCCAAGTACTTAAACTCGTCCACCTTTACCAACTCTACTCCCTGCATCCTCACCATTCCTCTACCCTCCCTCTCATTTACACACATATATTCTGTCTTAGCCCTGCTGACCCTCATTCCTCTGCTCTCTAGAGCATATCTCCACCTCTCCAGAGTCTCCTCAACCTGATTCCTACTCTCACTACAGATCACAATGTCATCTGCAAACATCATAGTCCACGGGCCTCCTGTCTGATCTCATCTGTCAACCTGTCCATCACCACTGCAAATAAGAAAGGACTCAGAGCTGATCCTTGATGTAATCCCACCTCCACCTTAAACGGATCTGTCACTCCCACTGCAGTCCTCACCACTGTCACACTACCCTCGTACATATCCTGTACCACTCTTACGTACTTCTCTGCCACTCCCGACTTCCTCATACAATACCACAACTCTTCTCTAGGCACCCTGTCATATGCTTTCTCCAAGTCTACAAAGACACAGTGCAACTCCTTCTGACCTTCTCTGTATTTCTCCATCAACACTCTCAGAGCAAACATTGCATCTGTAGTGCTCTTTCCTGGCATGAAACCATACTGCTGATCACTAATCATCACCTCCCTTCTTAACCTTGCTTCCACTACTCTTTCCCATAACTTCAAGCTGTGACTAATCAGTTTTATCCCTCTGTAGTTACTGCAGCTCTGCACATCACCCTTATTCTTAAAGATAGGCACCAAAACACTTTTTCTCCACTCCTCAGGCATCCTCTGACTTTCCAAAATTTCATTAAACAATCTAGTTAGAAATTCCACTGCCATTTCTCCTAAGCACCTCCATGCTTCCATTGGTATGTCATCTGGGCCAACAGCCTTTCCATTCTTCATCCTCTTCATAGCTGCCCTTACTTCCTCCTTGCTAATCTGTTTCACTTCCTGATTCACTATCCCCACATCATCCAACCTTCTCTCTCTATACCTCCTTAAAATGCACCAAATAATCTGCAGTCAAAATGGCACTGCAATATCAGCACTCCATCTACATGGTGTGGGAGTAAAACCCACAGCCTTCTGCACCAAAGGCAATTATGCTGCTAACCCTGCTTTCAAATTCTACAACACAAACAGTGACTGTCATTTGATAAAACAGTTAACCACCAAAATTCGCTGTATACCACAGAAGAGACAAAAACTGAATTAGCATAAAAAGTTTTAATCTCTGCTTTCGTAAAACTCTTCATCAGAATGATAAAAACACAGTGCCGCACTCTATTTAAACCTAAAATGTGAAATCAATTGCTACTCAATTACAGTCAATTAAATGTAATTAACAATAAAAAAAGTTTTTTAACCATTTATCTTCCTACTTTCTAAAAAACACTTTATATTTATGCGTTCATTCAGACCTGGTAAAACATCTGCCAATTCACTTGTGGTGAAAACTTTTTTTAAACAAAACAGTTAGTTGCACACTGAAAACATACTTGACAAGAGCAACAGTAAATTTATCTTCCCTTGAAACACACAATTCCATGAAAACGAAATAAAACTCAGTCCCTTGAAAATGCACTGAAACTCATAATGCCCTGAAAATGTACTGAAACTCAAACTCACAATTCTTTCGGCAGTCTGGTAATCAGGCTCTTGTCTCCACTGGCCCTCACAGTTCCTTCAGCAGTCTGGTAGTTGGTATGGCGAATTCAGGCTCTGTCTCCTGTAACCAAGTTACAGGGTCAAGCCTGATCAAGTTAATTGACTAACTTGCCTTACACACCATACCTTCATACCTCTCAACCTCTTAGCATAAGAAACCTGGACAAAGTCTAAAATAGGGACAGATTTTAAATATTGCTCTTACAGACTTAGAAAGTTGCTAGAATAACAGCATTTGTCTTAGCATGCATTTTCTAAAGAAAATGAAGTCAAACTGAAATGTATGACATTTATTTCAATCCTCAGTGATTTGCCAGAAAACCACAAATATTACGGAATAGGTCAAAAATATAAGGCAAAAATCAGGGCATTCTGCAAAAATCTCGGCAGTTGCATATCTGTCACTCCCTTTGTGCAAGAAATCTGGACAAAGCCTGAAATAATGGAGATACAATAGCTCAAAATATGGATCATGTCTCAACCTCTTCAAGCAAGAAATCTGGACAAAGCCAGTATTAATGGGGGACAAAGGCCCAAAAATAGAGAAACTTTTTAAATATTGCCCTTACAGGCTTAGAAAGTTGATATAATTGCAGGTTTTGCATTAGCATGAATTTTCTGAAGCATATGGAGTTTGAAAGGATGCACAAACCAGTGCATTCCTCCAAGCCCGGATAAATGAGGAGAGTTGCATCAGGAAGGGCATCCGGCGTAACATTTTGCGAAATCATACATGCAGACAACAATACAGAAATACATACCAGATCGGTCAAGGCCCAGGTTAACAACAACCGCCACCAGTACTGTTGGCCAACAGGGTGCTGGCGGAAATTGGGCTACTGTTGGCCGAAGGAGGAGAAGAGGGGGAAGACATGCCCGAAGGCAGGTAAAGGCTAGGACTGTGATAGTGAGAGTCGGAACTTTGAATGTTGGCAGTATGACTGGTATAGGGAGAGAGCTAGCTGATATGATGGACTGAAGGAAGGTTGGTATATTGTGTGTGCAAGAGACCAGATGGAAGGGAAGCACAACTAGGTGTATCGGAGGCGGTTTCAAATTGTTTTGTCGTGGTGTGGATGGGAGGAGAAATGGCATAGGCATTATCCTGAAGGAACAGTATGCTAAGATTGTTTTGGAGGTGAAAAAGAGTGTCGAATAGAGTGATGTTTATGAAGCTGGAAATTTATGGTGTAATGATGAATGTTGTTAGTGCATATGCTCCACAAGTTGGGTGTGCGATTGATGAGAAAGAAAAATTTTGGAGTGAGTTGGATGAAGTGGTGATGACTGTACCCAAGGATGAAAGACTGGTGATTGGAGCAGATTTCAATGGGCATGTTGGTGAAGGGAACAGAGGGGATGAGGAAGTGATGGGTAGGTATGGTGTTAAGCAAAGGAATGCAGAAGGTCAAATGGTAGTGGATTTTGTGAAAAGGATGGACGTGGCTGTGATGAATACATATTTTAACAATAGGGAGGAGCATAGGGTGACATACAAGAGTGGAGAAAGATGAACACAGGTGGATTATATCTTATGTAGAAGGGCCAGTCTGAAGGAGATTGGAGACTGTAAAGTGGTGGCAGGGGAAAGTGTAGTTAGGCAGCATAGGATGGTGGTTTGTAGGATGACATTGGTGATCAAGAAGAGGAGGATGAGTGTGAGGGCAGCACCAAGGATCAAATGGTGGAAATTGAAAAAGGGTAATTATGAGATGATGTTCAGGGAAGAGTTAAGACAGGCACTGGGTGGCAGTGAAGACTTACCGAATAGCTGGGTAACTACAGCAGAGCTAGTAAGAGAGATGGCTAGAAAGGTGTTTGGTGTGACATCTGGAAAGAGGAAGGAGGACAAGGAGACCTGGTGGTGGAATGAAGAAGTACAGGAGAGTATACAGAAAAAGAGGTTGGCGAAAAAGAAGTGGGATTGTCAAAGAGATGAAGAAAGTAGACAAGAGTATAAGGAGATGAGGTGTATGGCAAAGAGAGAGGCAGCGAAGGATAAGGATAAGGCGTATGAAGAGTTGTATAAAAGGTTGGACACTAAGATGAGAGAAAAGGACCTTTACCAATTGGCTAGACAGAGGGATCGAGCTAGTAAAGATGTGCAGCAGGTAATGGTGATAAAGGATAATGAGGGAAACGTACTCACAACCGAGGAGAGTGTGTTGAGCAGATGGAAAGAGTACTTTGAGGGGTTGATGAATGAAGAGAATGAGAGGGAGAGAAGGTTGCATGATGTGCGGATAGTGAATCATGTAGTGCAGTGGATTAGCAAGGAGGAAGTAAGGATAGCTATGAAGAGGATGAAGAATGGAAAGGCTGTTGGCCCAGATGACATACCTGTGGAAACATGGAGGTGTTTAGGTGAAATGGCAGTGGTGTTTTTAACTAGATTGTTTAATGAAATCTTGGAAAGTGAGAGGATGCCTGAGGAATGGAGAAAAAGTGCTTTGGTACCATTTTTTAAGAATAAGGGTGATGTACAGAACTGTAGTAACTACAGAGGGATTAAACTGATCAGTCACAGCATGAAGTTATGGGAAAGTGCAGTGGAAGCTAGGTTAAGAAGGGAGGTGATGATTAGTGATCAGCAGTATGGTTTCATGCCAGGAAAGAGCACTACAGATGTGATGTTTTCTCTGAGAGTGTTGATGGAAAAGTACAGAGAAGGCCAGAAGGAGTTGCATTGTGTCTGTGGATTTAGAAAAAGCATATGTCAGGGTGCCTAGAGAGGAGTTGTGGTATTGTATGAGGAAGTTGGGAGTGTCAGAGAAGTATGTAAGAGTGGCACAGGATATGTACGAGGGTAGTGTGACAGCAGTGAGGTCTGCGGTGGGAGTGACGGATGCGTTTAAGGTGGAGGTGGGATTATATCAAGGATCAGCTCTGAGCCCTTTCTTATTTGCAGTGGTGATAGACAGGTTGACAGATTAAATCAGACAGGAGGCTCCATGGACTATGATGTTTGCATATGACATTGTGATCTGTAGTGAGAGTAGGGAACAGGTGGAGGAGACCCTGGAGAGGTGGAGATATGCTCTAGAGAGAAGAGGAATGAAGGTCACCAGGACTAAGACAGACTATATGTGTGTGAATGAGAGGGAGGATAGAGGAATGGTGAGGATGCAGGCAGTAGAGGTGGCGAAGGTGGATGAGTTTAAGTACTTGAGATCAACAGTTCAGAGTAATGGTGAGTGTGGAAGAGAAGTGAAGAAGAGAGTACAGGTAGGATGGAGTGGGTGGAGAAGAGTGTCAGGAGTCATTTGTGACAGACGAGTACCAGTAAGAGTGAAAGGGAAGGTCTACAAGAGGGTAGTGAGGCCAGCAATGTCATATGGGTTGGAAACAGTGGCATTGACAAAAAGGCAGGAGTCAGAGCTTGATGAGGCAGAATTAAAGATGTTAAGATTTGCACTGGATGTGATGAGGATGGACAGGATTAGGAATAAGTATATTAGAGGGTCAGCCCAGGTTGGAAGGTTTGGAGACAAAGCCAGTGAGGCAGAATTATGTTGGTTTTGACGTGCTGAGGAGAGATGGATGTGGTGAGAGAGGACATGCAGGTGGTTGGTGTGACAGACCAAGATGCAGAGGACAAAAAGAAATGGAAACAGTTGATCTGCTGTGGCGACCCCTAATGGTAGCAGCCGAAAGAAGAAGAAGAAGAAGAAGATGGAGTTTGAAACTCAAATGCCTGCCATTATTTTCTCACTTCAGACCTCAATAGTTAGCCAGTAATTTGCAAGAAAAACAAATTTAGAAGAAATGGAACACAAATATGGGGCAAAAATCTGGACATTCTGTGAAAATCTGGACAGTTCATAGGTTCATAGGTTGGTACTAGGCTATCAGCCCTAGGGCCTATACAAGCCTAGCCATAACAATTCCCCGGCTATTTCTTCCCACATTATTTACTTTCCTGGACCCCTGTCTAGCAGGGTGACTGACGTGATCCCTGGGGTGAATTTCCTTTCTCCCATCCAATTGTCAAGGTTCCTCTTGAATAGGTCCAAAGAGGCACTCTGCTTGACATGTATGGGCAATCTATTCCAGAGTCTGGGGAGTCTCTGGGTCAGGAACCTATCCCTCCAGCATGTTTTGTTTATTGTGATGACAAGGTTTAGATCCCTGGAGTGTGTAGCTCTGAGGGATTGGGATTTCTTTAAGTGTAGCATGTCCAACAGCTCCGGGTTTGACATGGCCTTGTATGTTAAGCAGAGATCGCCTCTGAGTAGATGATATGCGACAGAGTATAGCTGGAATTTTTTAAGGCGGTCAGTGTAGGGCATCTGCTTTAGGCCTGT